>NW_026558597.1:0-85351 GCF_026930045.1 Uloborus diversus
AAAGGCTATGAGTGCAGTTGATAGTTTCTAGGAGATTTTTGCTTTCACAACAAAAGTTGATTTCCATGCCGATAGGCTCTGTATTGGTATGTAACTGATATCGGGCATCACATGCTCCGAGTTTGCACAGTTCTCGCAAATCCAATATGTTTTCTTGCCATCTTCGATTTTCCACTGCTCTGTGTTCAATCTATTTTTTTTTTCATCCTCATAAGGCAGTGTGCTGTAGGACTTTAGAAAAGACAGACTTAGAACAAGGTTGTAGGCTGCCAACAGGATGAGTAGAGCGCCAGTTATGTAATTTAGCAGAAGACAGCGCTCATTGTATGTATACTTGTTGCTTTAGTATACATTGTTACTTTTGTAGTTGAGAAGTTGCAGGGAGATGGGAACTGAGTTCTCTTAGTTTACTTCTCATATAAACTGCTTAAAGCTGTTTCATTTTAACTACAACAGAAGCTGTTCAAGCAGAGACAAAATATGGAAATTCTTGTGAACACTGTGCTGTGTAATTTCATTTCATAGGTACAAGTACAGTCCTTTCGTTTGGATAAGCTGTTTGACAATCGTCCAAAAGCTGTTTCACATACTTTTAGAAGTTACACACCTGCTAATCTCTTGCAACTGGACGATTGTGTGGACGACTTCCAAAGCATTCACTACATGGCATCCACCACCCTTCCTTTTCTTATGACAATAAACAACAATTTTCTTTAACGCAGGCATTATATATGCACTACTGTAGGTTCTCAAGACTAAAATGACTAGCCCTTAATGTCGGTGAATATGCCAAGCTCAAAGCCTTCCAGATGCGGTCATTACTGGACAATACCTTTTTTGAATGCAGGATCAGGAATGGTTCGGCTCCAGCATCAAAATTATGGAACTATCTGTTGTCTGGTCTTCCACATCTGGTGTTACACGAGCTAAAGTCTACGTCGACCCTTGTGGTGCTCTTGCTTTGACAAAAGACGCTCCTTTCTTTTAAAATTTGAGTTGTATAGAGATATCAAAGTGATATCAGCTGAACATTTTGAAAACAAAAGTTAATAGAAACTGATGAAAAGTTCCTAAGTTTTCTTTATAAGTCGAACGAAATCCATATAACATACTGATAAAGAGAATGTCGTTCGCAAGTCTTCTCGATGAGTTTTTTATTACATTTTAACAGTCCAGGAACTGAGTTGTAATAATTTCAGAGAAGTTTGAAGACATTAATTTCTGTCTTAGACGTTTTCAGCAATGCATTGCTGAAAAGTGTACAGTAGCGTTATATTGTTCCAGGATATCAAAGCAGGTAAGAAAAATAAGTTCATCATGATGCAAACGTATTTGCAAAGAAAATAGATTTTTCTGTGAAAGGTTTAACCCCCATTCTATGATACTTCAATACATTGAAACTGTAATGATATCAGGCCGTATAACTTCAAGAAAAATCAATTGTATTTCAGGTTTAAACAATCTGTACAAAGTTAGATTTTGGTTTCACTTTCATGGAACAATAATATTAAATTGATGCTTGATTTGAGATAAGTACAGACACATTGCATTTGAAATGTTTCTATACCATAGTTTTACAATATAATAAATGATCGAGCAAGTGAACTAGAGCTGCATAGTACATTTTTAAACTGTTCTCATTTTGAATTGTAGGTAGACTAAAGTCAATATGTTTACCAATCAACAGTTTATATTATCACATTTAATTTTTTAATGAATATATACGATTAGTAAATCATTCTTTTTTTATCTTAACGAAAGCTGTTCACAAAATCAGCCACTTACTGTAAAGCTACAAATATATGAGATCAGAAAAAAGTGAAATAGATAAAAAATATTTACACGTTTCAACTTTAATGCAGTTGCAAAAATCGATCACAGTTATGTTTTTAACAGTTGAGGTTTGTATTCAATATATTGCTTACAATCGTATTTCAAAACAAATTTTTCTTTAACTGCAAGTGTCATATTTTTTTTTCAATTTTATCTGCTGCTGATTAGCAGAAAATAAACTCAAATTTAAAGATAAATATATATTTTCAATGACATTGGAATATATTTAAAAAATATATATGATAGTTAAGATAAAATCTTGTTAGCGCAGAGATTTGAAAGATTTTTTTAAAGTCCACAAAAGTTTTTTTTGAATAAAATCTAAAGTTTAAAAATATTATTGAACAAACATTCATTAAAAGCATGCTTGTAGCTACATCTTTTAAAAATTACAATAACTGTTTGACTTGGAAAAAATCTTCCAAAAACTGGTATAAGTTTTTAATTTACATGCCACTTATTCAATTCCTCGTACACGATTTAAAGGAAAAATTACTTTAAAAAGTTAAAGACAGTTCAGACCTTAATCGCCTTTGAGGAAATAATTTAGTATCTACCGGGTAGTCAAAATAATTTCCAACCAGATTTTTGTAATCTGGCAAAATTTTAAGGAAGTTTATTTAAGTTTAATGGCTTTCAATAAACCTAACAAAAAAAAAAAAAAAAAAAGATTTGTCATGATTAAACTGAACGTTGATACAATTTGCTGAAAAAGCAACATATCTGAAATGTTAGTTTAGCAGATTCTAATGTACTGAACATTTTCAAAACAATTATACATACAAGTGTCAATGACGTCACAAATAAGATAATATAAGTAGACCTTATTTGTTACAGCAAAATAAACTTATTTTCAGTATCCTATATGTGTCTTCAGCTTTTCTAATAGATACAGGATGAAGGTTTTGTCCGCATCAGGAAATGCCGCAATAAAACATAGATACAACCAATGAAATTTATTTTTCAAAATGAGCATTGACGCAGAGATAAAACCATTTTTTTTTTTAAATTACATCTTTCAGTACTCTTTAGAAGAGTCTTAGGCCTCCTTTACACAAGGAAACTTGCTCGAATCAACTTTAGAATGGTGGTTTTCAGGTCGTGTAACCAGATAGAAAAAGGAATCATCCTTCATCCTTCACACGACCATCAACTCAGGCACATGTGCCACTACCATTTTCATCCCAATGAGTAACTTTTTAGTTGATTCTCAAATCAACTATTAAGTTGATTACACTCATTAGGACATTGCCAAGCAATCGCTTTACACATATGTAAACTATAGTTTGGCAAATCTAACCTGGCAGCATTGTGAAAGCTACACAGATGCTTATTAAAGCATTATGTAGCTGCCAGGTTAGGTTAGTCCCATACTATATTTGAACATACTCTGTTAAGTTTCAACAGAATTGAGAAGCAGTTGCTTGGCTAAACTCGAAGTTGTTTCAACCGAGTTACCTCGTGTGAACACAATGGAAAAACGACAGTTAACAAGTTGACAGGCAACTTTTTTTGAAAAGTTGAATCAACTAACTGCCTCATGTGTACAAGGCCTTATTTTCTGAATGTTATTTTTATTGCACTGGACAAAGGAGCATAACAACTACTTAACTAAATCTTCAGGACTTTAGTCCCTTGATTTAATCTTTTTTTACAACCTAAAAAATTAAATTCTTTGGAAAAACTAATAGCGAATTTTTTGACCCTTTTGGTTACTCTTTTGCAGGGTCACTTTAGTTCACGCTGATGTTAAAACGTTTTAGTATTCATCAACAAATTCCTTCTTTCAACACATAGTTTACATTTTTTTTAAATTTTTACAATTTCTTTTACGCTCGACTCATAAAACTGTTAACATCTGGAAAAATCTCTGAAAAATGTTCATTGATTGCATTTATGAATAGATGCATTATATCTCGAGTTCATTTTACAACTGATGTACCAAGTACAGATAATCGTATATCAATAAAGCAAACTTAAAAACACGGCACAATTACAATAACTTTTTTAGTTCTCTATACGCACATACCATTGGTGTTCAAGCAAAACTCCAACATGAGATTTTCAGAGAACTACTAGTTTCAAGTCACTTAAAATTTAGAAAAAAAGTACTCAATTAAACTTTCTAAAGTAACTTGGATGATATAATGACATAGCGTTTATGACCAGTTAATAAGGGTGATGCAGTTGGTGTGTAAGCTAAGTAAATACAGTAGTCAGCAAAATTTCCCTTAGAAATTAGAATTACAGAGAAATAAGTTATTGGAATTAGAGAATATTACTTGAACACATACGATAGGCAAAGAATAATTTACTCGTCATACTTGACACAAGTTTTTAAAAAGCATTGTTTACGAAGTTAGTACAGTAATATTGGGCTTGTTGGTGCATGGGAAAGAATCTCCGTCACTTGAAAAATTATATGTGCGATTAAAAATATTTCAATTTTTTCACTTAAGAAAAGTCACCAAGTCGAACTGACTTGGAAATTAACCGTAAATTGGACGATATTTTAGCTGCGTCGTGAGGATGAAATACTTCATCCTTTCCTTTTGTATTTTCCAGAATCTTTTGCGAAATTTAATTTGTCAATTCTTAACATCTACATATAGTTGAGTAAAATGTGAAGAAATGATAAATTCACAAAAGATCATGGTTAGTTTTGTATCAATTTTAGTTTCGAAGATAATTTTCGAATTATTTTTTAGTTTAAAAGGATTTAAAAAAAATGCCCTCCCAAACGACTGCTTTATTTCAAATACCGTCTGTTATCGACGCTCTTTAAGTGCAAATTCACAAAACAAATTGCCACGCAGAGGCTCAAGACTTTTCATGCACTAACAAGTTTTTTTTAATTTTTTTTAACATGAAATTAACACATTTTTATAGTACTGGATATATGACATTGTTTGCACAAAAATTGCAGGATTTCAACATTCATTGATCTTTTTCTCAAAACTATTTGCATTGAATTTTGTACGCTATATTTAGAAACGTTATTTTAGTCTCTAAAAAGATTGAGACGAAACCAGAGGGATTGCCAATAAACAACGCCCTTGGCCAAACAAGTTGAATATTTGAATTATTCAGAATTTTCAAAGCATTTTAATATTAAACTATAAAAAAAGGATACTATGTATTTTTATAAAAGAATTTCATTTATAGAAGAAATGAAAAAAAAAAGTGCATGTTATTAGTACTAAAAATGTGCGCCATTTTTACTTACCACATTTTTTGTCACAGAAGCAGAATCGAACCCAAAAGGAACATTTGGCATGACTACAGTAATTTTATAGCAACAACTATTCAATTTCTATATAACACTTATTCATTTTTTATGGGTCAGGAATTGAAATTATAACAAATATTACTACTAATAATATATTTATAGCTTTTTTGCAAAAAAAAATATTATCATTTTAAGCACTATTGATAATCCTAACGATAATTTATAATGCTCAAAACTTCATACTTAGTTTTTGAATTTGGGGAGGAAAGTATTTAAGAACAAACATTACGAAATAAAATGTTATTTGAACAGTTTTACTTTTTTAGCCCTCATTATTTATTTAAACATTAATGCTATTAGTCACAGAATAACAGAAATGTGTTCAATTAATTTCTTAAGTTTTGCGCACATTTTAGGAGGAATTAAACTAGATACCCCTTTGCGTATTTTATGTTAATAATGGCTCATATCAGAAGTTTGGAAAATAGTTTTAATTGACTTTAAATCTTAATTTAATGCTCATTCTATAAAAGACTTCGGACTAAGGTAGTGTACGGAACTAATGCGAACTATATCGCCACATGAATGATTTATGCCCATATACTTTGATCATACCGCACATGAACTATGTAAAAATCATTTAATCTTTCAAATTTCGTAAAGTTTTTTGTCTTTAATTGTACGCTTTTAATTTTAGGTTAAAAAACTAACCAGTAAACGTAAAATTATAACTTCTGTGCGAGTATTGGTTATCGCTTGGTAATTAATCTACACTAACACATACCTGTGTGTAATATAACTTCAAAAAAGAAATTGATTTAAAGTAAGAAGGATGCGTTTTGCTTCCTCACTGCCTAAGGAGATAAAAAAAGATACAGAACATGTTCGGTTTTGAATTAAAAAACTTTATATACTACCATCGTAATTAACAAACTTGTAGCTTTTCTTTTAGCAATCGGTTCAAGTTCTTTTTGTGCTCGTTTCTTTGATTTTTTTTTATGTCTTGAAGGAACAAAAACATGTTTGACAAATATTTTTCAGAAACTTCATAGCCTAGTAATAGAAGCAATTTTTTTTTTACACTAAAGAACATAAAACTAATAACTAGTTAAAAACTATTAGCAAACCATCAGCATACGGTGGTTACGTATCTAAGATTTTCGACTGCTCCTGGTGTAACCAGAAGTGGCACGAAATGTTTGCTTTCTAAATTTTGAAAAGCTAAGTTTGTATGTTGAAGCTAGCATACATTAATTTATAAATGATTTCTTCATTTGTTGATAAAAAGCACGCGCACGCTTGTCAACATTTTTGCCATTCATTAAAAAAGAAAATGACGAAATTAGACATTGATATGGAGAACATGAGTACCAAAGCTTTCTTGCTTTTTAGTAATGGGAATGTACAAAAGATAGAGATTGGGACTATCGCTAACACCATATAACACTTTTCGACTTATATTGGAAAACTGGTTTGAAACCACTAAGTCTCGAATCAACAAGAGCATCCTTCTCTAAGTTCTTTACGGCTCTACTGCTAGCCGTACAATTTTTTAATAGTTTCCTTCTTGTTCAATGTTTTTGGCTCTACCGACATTTATTTATTACATTGTTTCCGTTTATTTAATTCTTATTAGCCTAAGGATACTTTTCAAACAGTTTTTTTTTTTTCTTTTATACCCCCCCCCCCCCCGATAGTTTGTAAAAAACATTCTTTTGTTAAAGAATCTTTTTTTAATCAACTTCTCTACAAAGGACGATTTCAGGTACTCGTTTATTGAGAACGAGAAAATGAACCCCAGTTTAAGTACCCCCTCGTACTTCCTTGATATTAAGCCATACTGCCAATCTGGAAAAGGTCTACGAGTAAGTGCCACTTGCCTTTCCCAGGGTAGGAGAATTCTGATGGTTCAAATTTTAACTAATAGTTTGAACAAAGTTATCTAAAATCGCCGAGTCAATCTTAACATTATGTGGAACATAGTACATTTCAGATCCCCCCCCCCCTTTTACTCATTAGGTTGGCAACTAAATTGCTGTGTTACATTTTTGCTTAAATAGTTTTTTTCAGATTAGCTCTCATGAAATTAAGTTTAATACTTATTTAGAAAACAATCATTCTTTCAAGAAGATAAGCGATAAAATTAAAAATTTTTGATCGAAACACTTGGCTTTATTTGCTCTAATTCTATAACAGGTGAGGTCTTGAATTTGAAATGTTTGAAAACGAACCGCTGTGGGTTCACCAACCCGACACACAATGTCCCTTTAGTCATTTCCAGATTTCGATGCTCAAAAGAACTAAACTGGTTTTTATAAATTTACTTTTAAAAGGAACAGGTCGAAACTAGTCATTAAAAAAAAAACGTTGATCATCCTCTACAGGGAAATGATAACTGTAGTTTGCTGGTCACAAGTGGGGGAAGAACAATCGAGAATCTTACTGCTCCAACCGCTCCTCTACAGAGAAATGAGAACTGTAGTATACTGGTCACAAGTGGGGGAAGAAACGATCGGGGATCTTACTGATTAACGGAGCGTGATTCAACTGTTCACACCATTGAAAATTTAATGTTTCAAAAGGCTCTAAATTATATTTAACGCATATCTTCTAGTGTGTGTTACGCGAATTCTCTACTTCGACCTAACTTTCAGCAGTGTATTCTCGAGTGGAGATGTAAAAAAATGACAGTAAGAAATATAAACGCCTAATATAGGGGGAAAAATTGTCTCTTGCAAAGTTTATTTATCCAGTAAATTTTAGCTAATCAAATAATATACTTTGACTGGCAAAATTATTTTACATTCTAATTATTTCATCCAATGTCTCATCTAACTGGCAAATACGCAAGGATAAAATATAATGACACTACGAATGGTGGAAATTTTTAGAGTAATTAAATATGAAATAAATAGGCGAATTATCGTGTTAATCGTTGAATGGATGTCAATTGTGCATTGAGCAAGCAAATCGCTTATACTCTTCAACTCTGGCAAATGTTTTCTGTGTTCACTCCAATCAACTGTATTCTTTTGTTCAAGTTAATTTTCTTATTAAATGAGCGTTCCTATTTTGTACGTGTTACCCCACCCAATTGCCAGTTTTTCTAAGAGGGGAAGTGGACGAAGAAACTATGCATTTTAGAAATTTAGGAGAGGAAAACCTGATTTCATTATGTATATTCTAGGGACTTTTTAATACGTTAATTGCAAGAAATTAAACCGCTCAACTGCAAGGTGTTAAGGAAAATATAGGTTATATAGACTTTCTTTTGATATGAGATTTCAGGATTTTCAAGTTCTTTAAATATAAATTAAGAATATGTTTTTGAATATGAACCACTTGATACTAAAAACAGGATAGTGTGTTTGGTAAATCAGCGTCAATCCCTGCTGTTGCAATACCTTTGGGAAAAAAACTAAATCTTTGCTAATAATAAAGCTGAAAATCTGCCTGGATGTCTGTCTGGACTTCTGTCGGGATCTCTCTGACGCGCATAGCGTCTAGACCGTTTGGCCGATTTTCATGAAATTTGGCACAAAATTAGTTTGTAGCAAGGGGGTGTGCACCTCGAAACGACTTTTCGACAGTTAGATTTTGTTCATTTTCTATTCCAATTTTAAGAAATTTTTTCCGAGGAAAATTATAAGATGGACGAGTAAATTACCAAGTTATAACATGGAACCGTAACAAGGGCAAGCCAATTTGCGAGAAATTCACAATACATTTGTAAATATACAGGTGAAACAAAAACCTTTTTATTTTCTACTACGGCCAAAGCCGTGAGGGTACCACTAGTATTTTAATAAGGTAGTCGATCGTAGCAAAAACAAAGGAAAAAGAAATAACCGCAATCTCTCTTTAGAAGATTTGATATATATTAATTTGTGTTACATAAGTAATAATTACGACTTCTAGACGTACTCATATTTACGTAATAAAACTTTTGCCTTAAATCCCGTCGTGAACTTTTGTTTTTCTTCAGAGTTCTGAATAACTTATTTGGGCTGTACAAGCAGTCATGTGCATCTGTTCCAAATAAGACAGAAATCGTATTTTAAACACATTTTTACTAAATTTAATTATGTTGATAACTTTTGTCTAGTTGAATTTTACAAACTTACTGTCGTGATTCAGATACTTTTAATTCTGCCAGTGTTTTAAGTCTTTCGTTTCAACTTTTTAAATGGTATACTTGTCTTGTCTTGGCTTTTATTTTAGTTGCTACAATAGTTAGATTTCTTCTATAGTTTGCAATATTTATAAATGAATATACCGACTTATTAAAGTTTCTCTTAAAATTTGAAGTCTTTTTAAAGTGAGTACACACTGCAATCTGTTAACGCTCAGTCTTCCTGATCGACGTAGTTCGAGTTATGTTTCTTCAGTAAATCTTATTTCCCAAGCAACCGAAATGTTTTTAATTCGCTCATGAACGCAACTATGGGTTACATGGAGGAATAGGGAAAAATCAACTTACCCACTTTTCGGTCTGAGGGTCAGTTTCCTGAGAAGAAAAGAAAGTTGAAATTAGACACTATAAAACATGAGTGACAAATTACAGTTTTATTTAATGAATCTCGAGTTTGCAGGTTTTGAAACTTTCTTCCTAGTTTTGCAATCCTATGTTCTACAGTTTATTACGCTACGTTTGAAAACTTAGCAATTCAGATTATCTTAAGATTTGTTATTCATAATTGGCATCAGACGAAAAAAAAAATACTACTAAATCTGAACATTTTAAAAGTTGTGCCCACAACACATAATCAAAAAATATATAGAGAACAAAATTTGCTCAGCTATCATACTCTTGGAGAAGAAATTAGTAAATGGAGGGAGCAAGTTCAATCAGCAATCAATTGGCTTCGCAAAAGCTGGGGCAAAGACGTCAAGTCACGTGACTCAGCAACGACGAATGATTAAGACGTTTTACATGAAATTTGCGAAAGAAACCCGATTCCTTTCACAACGCTTTTCTTTAAAATCCATCACGTGACTTGGGGTCATCCCTTCATGAATGAAAGTCTTCTCTCCCTCTATTTTATCTCTTCTCAATTATCAAACTAAATCAAACACAAAACTAAAGGTTTTCTAATCCATAGATACGTATGTGTATTACAATATATGCTTTTTGAGAGTGATACTCTCCTACACAAGATTGAGAAATTATCAATCATGCGCGGAAAACGTAAATTTTTTGCCCAAAGGAACGTGTTGATAATGGGTTTAACTGAGGGAAAGCCATTCGATTAAATGCTATATCTGTAAAAATTTCAGGTCTAAGTACCTCAAGAGATCTGAACACGTTCCATCTAACACTAAAAAACCTACTCTTTTGATTAATAACCAAATTTCCTTCACAGATATAGACCTGCCACACTACGCGGTAGTATCACTCAACAAATCGGATGTCATTTACTGTTAATTTTCGTGTCTAGTAGCTATTTCTGAAATCGTGCATGCGTTGATATCTTGAACAAGTCAATGGTAATGAAGGAAATATGAATTCTTATAATCTATTCATAAATTTGCCCTTAATGTTAATAAAGCCTTTTTTATTTTGCATTTGCAACCACACATTTACAGCAGAGCTAAAATTTTAATTGATAATTCATTAAACTAATTTTCACTACTAAAAATTATTTTAATGTACGCAATCACTTCCAATGATGTGACCAATAATTAAAAGAAGCCATTGAAAAAAAAATTGAGAATACAGGCCACCGTCAGTTAACCAAATAATTTTCCTTTTTTTTTTTTTTTTTTTTACGAAAATGATTTGATATTCCCAGACTTGAATCTTAGAATGTTATCTAGCTACACAAATGGCCTAACTTGTAGAACCGCCGCTGATGTTCATTTGTCACTGTTAGAAATCTATCCACAGAATGTATGAACATCCAATCCTTTTATCAGTTTGATTACTTCATTAATTATGACTGATAAGGCCATAGTAACGAATCAAGTCTTAAAAAACGCCCTGAAATTCTTTGGGGTGTCCTGAAAAATCAGTAGTATTTAGTAGTTTAACGAATAGAACAAGCCTAGAAAGTGGTTGAACTACAAGTAGACAACTAGTTCTAGTTAACTAGTGAAAATACCAAAAAATAAAAACTGGATTATTTAGAGCCGAAGGTAATAATGCACTTGTATACCAAAGGGTTAACGGAGAGTAATCTGTACATGAGGCTTAACTGTTTTGACTGCTTTGGAAAATGCTGCATTAATATGAAAAGCTATACTGAAAAAAAAATCAAACTTGTTGCAACCTACTTCATGTTGGCACGGACTCTAAGTGGATTTTCTGTTGCGTCAATGATTCAGGAAATTGATGATTACTGGCTTAAATCCATGTTGTCATCGCCGTCCTGTATTGACCACTAAAAAGAAAAGTTGACCAATTAAATCATTCACACTTTTTTCAGGAAATCTGGAATAAAACTAGTGTAAACAATTCTTTCGAAATATTTAAAGTTTGTTGGCACCACAAAAACTTAAAATTTAAGTTCAAATTTTTATACATTCAACATATACAAACCTAGAGCTTCTAAGAAACTAATAATTTTTGCTTCTATGTAGATTAAAAGTAACTTTATAAAAATATTTATGCGGCAGGAATGTACTAAAAAGGTACCAGGCTTTGAGTAATTGACGATTAGGCAATAGTAATCTACCATAATCTATTATATTTGTATAATCGTTACCTAAACACTCAAAATACCTGTAATTTTAGTCGTAATCAAGATCGTCACAATTTGATGCAATTCGAAAATGCAATCTACTAATTTTTTTTTATCTTAATTCCATCCTTTAATTAGGAATACGATTTCAACAAAAGTCGTTTACGCAGTTCAAATATAGATGAAATGGCACAAGCTCCTTAGACATTCAGTACACACAAAGCTGTTTTTATGCGGTGGACGGGGAACGCATAAAAAATTGCATACGAAAAATTGCTCGGAACTTCACAAGTAGCTATTAAAATTAGTTTTCGCAACTTTTTTTTAAAAAGGAGGCAATTATCAGTTCATACCGTATTTATGTTTTTTTTTGTTTGTCCACTCACAGCGTCTCACCTAGTGAACCGATTTTGATGATTCTTTTTATAATGGACAGGGGATGGCTCAACTTAGGTCCCATTACTTTGTTTGACCATATTTGTCCTTTAGAAAAAAGTTATGGGCAAAAAATAATAAATTTCATGCAATTTCCCTATTAAATGATTAAATTTAAAACCCATTGTTATGAAAGTTTGGTGCCATACGACTGTAACATTACTAGTATTTGTAATGATAATTTTGAATGAAGGCTCCTCTGAAGCAAGCATCAAGTTTCTTCAGGGGGATATTTCGATAATAATCAGGAATCTGGCGCTGTTGTCTCAATTTTAGCGTTAATAATTTTATTTTGGTAACCTTGCTGATTTATAAAACCCTATGTGAATTATCGAAATCTTCCCTTCTTCAGTGCTATTGCTCCATAGTGGGGGTAAACCTAACCTGGAAGCGAGGTGATGCAGTGATTAGGATATGCTTAGCCTTCACAATGCTACCATTAGGTTGCCTCAACTACACAGAATTTTTTTCGTTATCATCTATGCCAATAACTAACGGTGGGAGCTAAGTAAGAAAATACAGAATTGCATCATGAGAAGCTTAAATGCTGTGAAATGTAAATTAGTTAGGAAAAAAGTAATACTTAAATGGTTATAATTAAATTAGCTACACATTAATTCCAAAGAGGAACAAAGATAAGTTTTTAGTGCCAACACTTAAAGTTTAAAGCGTGTTTATAGTTTTCTTTTAGTATGGAGCATTTTTATGAAAAAAATAAGGTGAAGTTTCGTGATGGTAACTTCTTACTATTTCTGAAATACCTACATTTACACTAAAAAGAATGAAATAAAAAAAATTTGTAAAAAAAATAGAACCGACTTCAAAATTGCTCTAAAAAGTGAAAAAATTAATTTTATTCTTTAAACACCATCGATAATGCTTTTAAACATAATTTTTGAAGTTGGCGCAAAAACGATAGATAAAATCATTCACAGCCATAACTCAACTAAAATTATAAATTTAACCATGCCCAGTTTCTTCACTATCACATACATTATGCATTGATGACTACATATTTGAATAACTATATAAATATTTCGTTCGTAACTTTGGATGCTTTTCTGAAAAAAATATGAACGAAGAGTGGTTACACTGGATTTTACGTTTTGTTTTTGCGCCAACTTCAAAAATTATGTTTAAAAGCATTATCGATGGTGTTTAAAGAATAAAATTATTTTTCACTTTTTAGAGCAATTTTGAAGTCTGTTCTATTTTTTTTTCAAAAATTTTTTTTTAATGGATAAGGACCGCATAAAAAGTTTCACGTGGAAAAAACACACTAAAATTTACGAAATGACTAGGTGTTGCTTCTTTGAACAAAACCAAAATAAACCAACTGATGATAATTTGGTTTGGCCGAGTGGTTAGACAATTACGAGACGAATACATTTTTGGGAGGTCACAGTAACCACCTATCGGGGTAACCTTTTCGCCACTTGAAAATACTACCTCGCGCTCGTTGTATAAATAATTTTGTCACTGAGTAACAATGTGATTGAAATTTTCATATACCGGACAGAACCCCCCCCCCCCGCACAAAATATTATATATATATATATAGTTAAAAATTATATTCTCATTACTACACTTATTGTATTTAATGGATTCCCTATTAACAGTGTAATCACGTAGCTGACTTAGTGAATGACTTGACTGCGTTATGGTCTGAATATTAACACATTTTAGTGTTTCAGTCAAAAAAAACCATATGTACATCATTGTGTACCTAATGAGGTGTTGATTCAATTATGTAAACATGCAAGCACAGGCAGACCTGCCTGCTTGCACTTTAATGCACAAATAAAACTGCCTTATTTTAAAAATATATCTCAATTTAAACCAAGTGAAAATCAACAAATAAAATAAACCATTTCATTGTTTCAACGTCATATTCGAAATTTATCAATCCCAATGTAATACCACATGGTAGATAGCAATAATCCTTGCAGTCATCTCCATAAAATTGAAAAAAAAAAACATTTTTCAAGTTTTATCGTTGCTGTCGCAAAGAGCAATTGAAATGCACTAGCACAATTTTAGAGTGATAGGGAAAAATTTCGTGAATTCTGTAATCGTCATCAAAATCGTAAAAGGCACATCCTAATCGTAAACTATTACATATTTACCAACCGTAATCGTTGTTATAATCATAATTACTTTTTGCTATTGATTATAATCGTAAATTTCTCATCATTTTTAATAATTCATGTTCCTTTTCTAGAAAGTGCATTACATATTACATTGAAATTTTTTACAGTTTATTTATATAATCATAATTACACTGAAATGAAATTTTTGCTTTGAGATTCTTTTTCTTAAATAGATCTCCTGTGGTCAATTTTTTTAATTTATAAAAAGTGACTATTTGTAAAATTTAATTCATTATGAAATACAGTCAAACCTCGTTATAGCGTCACCCGGATTTCATGACACTCCGGATGTCACGTCACTTTTTCAAAGTCCCGAACTAATGCCATACAGTTTTAATGCTAAGTGGCTCTTCACAGTTTTTTTGGGGGACAACTCCAGTTACGACGACACTTCGAACAGCACAGATTGGATCAAATATTTCTTTGCAATTGAAAAATTTTCCGTAAAATAATGAAAACATCTGGAAATGTTTGTTGTAGGGACTCAGACAAGTGATTTGACCAAACATGACTTCTCAAATGGTGGGAGAATAGTAGATAGGTTCTGAAAGGTACACGTTTGACTTTGACAAGAGGAACAATAGAAAGGAATTCAAAGCGGTTCAATTGTAATACTGGACGAAGGAAATAGCAGGAGAAAAGAAAGACCATAGCTACCTTAAACTGTAGGTGGTCACTACAAGCTTCTCACATGAGAGAAAAAGAAATAAGAGTTCCTCATTATATTGAAAAGGCATACACATTTCTAAAGTGGCTGAAAGAATTAGAAAGTTTTTTTTCACCTTCGACAGGTGGGGCTAGGCTGTCAAAATCTAATCAAATTGCGGAAAAAAGTAGTCTTGGATTGATTTCTTTCTTGCTCATAATTTCGTGGGAAGGAGGATTAAGTGTTATTCGAAAGTTTAGCTAACAGTTATTGGAAAGTATTGTAGAATTGAAAAAAATAATAAGTGAAGTTGTTCTTAATTTTTTTTTTTTTTTGTTATACTCACCAATAACTCAAATTTACATTAGTTAAATCTATTTAAAAGCATAAACACTATTAATTTCTTTATTAAATCTAACTTTATTGTGAACTAATGGTTTAATTGTGAATTTTTAAACTATTCTCTCCATATACATCTCTCCAGCAATGACGACACTTTGTTGATAGTCCCAGAGGTGTCGTGATAACAAGGTTCGACTGTATACAGAGTTCCCATGAAAATTCATTTCAGCTGACTCATAGATATCTTAAAAACACTAAACATTTTAAGTTTCTACCATGAAAATTTGGAGAAAAGGGTACATAAACGTTAGCAAATTAACACTACACGTATTCAGTGTACCGAATCCACTCTAAATTCAGGCAATTGTTATTAAAACCAGCTCAATAGCTCAATGCACTTTAAAATTTAACGGAAGAGATAAGTTTTTTTTTTTTTCAAGTAGGACCCATTTTTGACCGCAGTTTTCAACTTGGTTGAGCAGGATGCGCTTTAAATTGCTTTGTAGCGTAATTGTATCCACCAAAAAGTATCAAATTGCGAAGAAAAAAAAATGTTGAAAGTTGACTGAACTGCATTGATGCTTATACTCCTGAATTGACAACTGATTCCTTTGCACGTAAACTACTACAACAGTATGAAATCTCGCAATAGAAGTTCATACTGCCAGATACAAATTTCTCACAAATGTAGGTGGTAAAGGGGGGACCGTTCATTACTGAAATTGTGTACTTAAAGAATGCCCCATTTGTACGGCCGAAAGAAAATTTCAAAACAAAGTTCGTACAAATTTTATGGTATTCCACAGACAAACATGGGAAAAATCAAGTACAAAATTTACCCATAGAAGATACGAGTTTTTATAGTGTGAAACATCTCATTGGTAAATTCAGTAACTTTGGCAAAACTATCAATGTAAAAGAGGTTGTTTAATGGTCTAAGAATGGGGCAACTTAAAGGGAATCTATGTAGGAAAGAGGCTAGATTATGTATAATTATCAATGATCTGTGAGTTCGATTTTAAGTATTAAAAGTTTTCAGTGAAATCCTGTCAAAGGTAATGCAATAGCTTTCCTTACAAAAAAAAACCTACGCGTTGTCCCTTATGAGATGAATCTCCCATATCTCTTGGAATTATCCTTAAAACTTAAGATCAGCTTCTTGAAACTATTTTTATCTTTCTACAGTCTGGATCATCCTACGCAATTAACAATATTCTACCACTTGGTTTTGGAATGCTTGGCTACAGCAACTTCTGCAGATGAAATTTAGGATTTTCATTTCGGGCGAATGCCTTTTTGATAGTCGCACTTTTATATTTTCACTAAAGTTTGTGCATGCGTGAATCAAAATCTTACGAGCTCAAATTTACATAAATACTAGAACGAATCAACAGCTAAATGTACTTGAAGCTCCGAAAGTTTCACGCCTCTAATGTGATACATTTTTTTTACTACCATAACATAGCAATTCATCTCACAAATCTTATCCGCCATTTCGGAGCACAATCTTTTTGGTGACCCTAGATCCCCAGGATTCGGATCTCGGAAGTTGAAAATTTGCATAGGTTAGTTTTAAAAACATCTCTACACCTCTATAAAATGTCATCCCATTTGGGCATGATCGAGCGGGGACAATTTTAAAAGGCAGGTCAGTTGACGTGGAGTGACTGATATAACATTGGGACAAGTTCACATGGATCTTTTGCTGTTTGATATTATGATCATAAATTAACGCTACATTTTAGGAATATTATTGAAGTGGGGTAAGTCATTAAGTTCTTAAAAACAGTAGAATTTTGCATATACTTTATTTAGTACTAAACTTTTAAAATTAAACAAATTAAGGTTCAAAAGAAAAAATGTAAATGTAATTTCAAACCTCACACACAGATTTGTTAGACAATAACAAAAGATGCAGGTAAGATGTGCATAGTGTTATATTAGACTCATTCCACGTCAACATCACTGATTTTTCAAACTGTACCCGCTTGATCATCTCTGAATTGAATGAAATTTTATAAAGATTCTTTTGAAACTAACCTATGCAAATTTTCAGCTTCTGAGATCCGAGTCTCGAGGATCTAGGATCTCCAAAAAATTGTGCTTCCAAATATCCGATGATCATTGCGAAACGAATTGTCGCGTTGTAGTTAAGGTTGCAGAAAATTCTATTTCGCTGGAAGCAAGAAATTTGAAAATCTTAAAGAATATTTGACTGATACTTTCTTGTATTTTTGTTAGTTGGAGCTTATTAGATTGTGAAAAACGCTTGTAAACTCGTGAAAAAGCGCTCTTTTGTACCGAAATTATTTTTGCGGCCGTTAAGTTAAGAATGCTGATCCGACCACACGAGTTTCTGACGCTAGTCTAAAACTACACCACGTAGAGTATAATTACAACTCTTGCTCAAAGCTATTATTAACTCAGGCCTTTTAAAGTAATTGACCAAAAACTTTGGTTATTTTGTTTCAAATTACCGACTTTGAGACCTCGTAATTAAAAAAATTGATAAATTGCCACGAGTTTCTAACCTGGACCTTAAACTAATCACTTGAACTCTAACTGCAGCTGTGTTCCAAAGTTGTTGACCTGTCGGGCAGAAAGTTATTAACTTCTAAGCTTGGCGATTTTTAAAAAAAAAATCTACTTTGAGGCCGTTTAACCACTAAAGCCAAGAGAAAACAACGCTATTCTATGTTTTTCTTAGTACTACACTTTGGTGAGTAGTTAATCATACTTACTTCCGACGGTTAATCACAGCTTTAGCAGATATACGGGCCCAAACAAGGCAAAAAAAAAGTTTAAAAAAATAGCATTTTCAATTGACATTCGCCCTCAAAGCCATATGTGAGCCACCAAAATATGTACGCTAGCATGTACCTTGTATCAAGTAGTATCCACATTTAAAAGAATGGGGTTGTTTCCTTCAGTCAAAAGTAGTACTTTTTGTCACTGAAATTGATAGAATAAGCAAAAAAGAAAAAAAACATGGACACAGAAAATACTTTCATTTTCCCAACAGTTATTTTTTAAAATTTATGATTTTTGAAACAAGTTGTGGTCTTGACGTCACAAATGATGCACTTTGCCGCATCTTTCTACCGCGATTCCACGTTATGATAATTAAGCAGCAAATTAAAATTGCGCTCTACTCTTGCTATCAACCATATCGTTGCCAATACAAGCGAGTAAAGATGCGAATTAAATATTTTGCTCTGTGAATGGCAACACAGAATGGCATTTCATCATTTGTGATGTCATCGGACAGAAGCATAAACATTGAAAGCGCGCCGATTTAAGTAATATTTTTAAAATATTAAACTTAAACAAATTTAAAAAATGGTCTGATGTTTTTCAGCATACTTTCAGAAAAAAACACTTAAAATTTTGGAAACGACCCCATTGGCAAGGTTCACTCATTGTTTTGCAAAGCAATCATTGAGCTATTTTTTTCACGACCTCATTGACCTTTTACATGAGATACACCGCCAGCTCAGTCAATTCCAGCCGAGGACTGCAGTTTCGTGCTTATTAGCACTCATCAACCCGGCATAGGAAGTGAGTGAGCTGGAGGTGAAAAACCTCTTAAAGAAGCCTAGAGTGCCAAACAAGCTGGTAGCTAATGTAGAATTAGCACTGACCAGACGAGTCCCCGAAACAATGGTTCGGTTCAACTCGAATATTGAAGGCAAGGCAGGTATATTCAGTAAGTTACTGCCCTATAGCCAGGGCTAAGGCAGAAATTTCCGCAGTACGGCTTTTTGGGAAACATTCTTAGAAGTTACTCCCCTCTGTATAAATTTCTACTGGCTAGATGAGCGAAAGTAACATGGTCTTCCCAGTGGCATTGTTAACATCAACGCTTAAACTATCTAAATTATGTTCCAATTAAGCAACCGTAAAATCAAAAAGCCACCCTGATTGTTCAAAAAGATTTTATTGTAAGAGAAGAGACTGAAACTAAGTATTACATTTATGTTAAAAAAATAAGTAGAAGTCTTCAACTTACTGTTACGTCTGGTGTAAAGTAAATGTCGTCAACTAAATCAAGAGAACTTGTATAGCCAACGTATACAAAGCTTCCGTCGCCGACATTTAGAGTGGAAGTTGAGGGCCCTACAGGACAGAAAAAGAATTCATATTTGGTGATTGAATGTGAAAGCATGAATATAAATAAAAGATTCTTTCCGTAAATGATTTGCCTGAAAATTGTTTATTAATGCATCTTATGTGGTGAAATTAAATGTTTAATGCATTTTTGCAATGTACAAATGCAACTGAGGAATTGAATTTCAAAACAGATTATATCCACTTCTGGGAGGAAAAAGCCTTTTTTTCGTTTGCAGAATCTAATATAAGCACTATCGATCAATGAACTTCTTTCTGTTCGAAGTGTTTTATACTGTTAAAAAATGCGTAAACATTGGTTTTACCACCTAAACGGTGTATATTCATCCCCTTATTTCTCGCCAGGTCTTTTACAGCAAAGTGGAAATTATCCCTTGTTTGCCGGCACCCACTCCTTCACATCAAAAGGACACATATCAAAATTTGAATTCTCCACTTCTAATTCAATAATAGTTCACGAATAAAATATCGAAGCGAAGCACTGGCTAAGCATTTCCAATCACGTGTGATACTCGTCCGTATTACGAGATCGCAGCACCTTGCGCAAGTTTGTTATCAGTTAGGCAAGCGCGAACTCAAATTGCGATTACTAAAATATTAAATAACTTATATTGCTGTCAAATTGTGATTAATTTATGATTAAATTGTGATATGTTATGATAAAAATTGTGATTGCTTAATTGTATCTATTAATACATACAACAATGTTACTTGAATCGGCTTGGGTGGTTTTATTGTTCATACTTAAAAAAATATCTTCGATTTTTTTTAAATGTTCAATAAAAAGAATAAAGTAGAAAGGAGTAATGTACAGTGAAAAAGAATTTATATTAAAAAACGTTGAATACTTTGTTTCAATCTAATAAAGTTCATTTCTGAAGTGAATACATTTTTTTTTTGCAAAAGGGATATCTACTGTTTTACACCAAAAAGGAATATATCCAAAACAAAGTACGCAGTTTATGTCTGATTAAATTGAGGAAAAATTCCTGGACTTATGCCAATAGTCACTTGTAATTCTACCAAAACATTGTGAGAAATTCGAAATTTTAACAGTTTGTGCATAAAACTTGTTTTTTTTTCCGTTTTGCCAATATATATATATATATATATATATATATATATATATATATATATATATATATATATATATATATATATATATATAAACTGGATGTAATCCGTTTGAAAGTGAATTCCTCAACTAGACTTAAGTCACAGCATGAAGAAATGGGGAGCATCTGTTATCAGTTCAGGGTAAGGGCACTGAGACTGCACCTATCTAATTTTATAGGTTCCTCGTGAAAATTGTAATTAATATTTCTTTGCCTAGAACTTATTTTTGTATCTTTACTTTCTTTCAAGATCCCTGACGTTACAAAACTACACTATTAGGTGAGCCTTTACGACTGGAATGATAAAGCGTTTTTTTTCTTTTAATCTTTGTTCTCCATTCTCGGAGAGGAACCGACAGCATAAATACTGTTCAACCACGGATTGTATGGAATTGACTCGTCTTAACTGGACGAGTGCCAATCGGAATGAGGGGGAGAAGTTAGAAATAGTATCAGCGTGTTCAGCTCATTTGAAATGAGACTGCTTAATTTAGAGGCTAACATACATCTGCATACGCTGACATCCCTAAAAACTAGTCGATGCGTCCATATCCGCCTGTAAACCGGATGTTTGCTTTTCCATACAATCCGTGGTCAGGCAGTACTGCAGCGTACTCTCAGGTTGCAAGGTGCCGGGTACACACTTGATTCATTGTAACGCGTATATGGGTGCACCAGTGCATTTCTAGTACTAAAGTAATCTGACTTCTATTGGCATTTTAATTCAACTAATTAGTATCTAGTATAAAAACTAAATAGAAACGACAAATTCAGTAAGTTATACAAGTCATTTCACAATAGCACGATATAACGGAGGTGGGGAACCTTGTTACAATGAGGCCAAATTCAAATTAGGCAGTAATAAAGAAGCAGAGACGTGCCATGGGGGGGGGGGGGAATAAGTGACATTTGTTGGTCCGGACCCGAATGGGGCTCAATATATTTGAAATTGGTTGGAATATACGTCGGGACATAGGGGGGGTTAAGTAGTTTGTGACGGTTCCCAAAATGTGTGCTCACCCTTGTAAAGAAAGCTGCAAAAATAATAAACGTGAAAATGAAACTTATGCAGTTTTCATAGTTCATTGTATCTATTTCAGTTTTATCACTATCGAACTATACACATAGAAATAGAAAAAAAAACTGAATTCTTATTAATCAACATTACACGTTATAAGAAATACTTTTGTTATGTACACAAGGGCACTAACTTCAATAAAAAAATTTAAATCCCACTTCAAAATAAAAATGAAGCAGATATATTTTCAAACTTTTTAAATGCGTTTTGCTTCATTTGGGAAGAATTTCACTCGAAAATTAATCTTTAGCTAAAAAATATCAATGATACACGTAACATAATTTTAGAATCTGATGTAGAATTGAGTGGAGTATTCGCTTTTGCTTCTTACTTCAAAAGTAGTTGAATATTCTGAACTGATATGGCAACTGATAATACGCGGTCATATGTCTTACTTCTAACATCCAAATTTTGTGAGCAAAAATCAAGAAATTGTCATAGTACACATATTTAAATATTAAAGAAAGCACTATTGCAGAGGCTGCATACGACCTACGAATCGCACGTTAACCATCCCTCGTATAGATTAAAATGCAGTAGTGGAAACGGTTAAAAACGTTGGCCTGAAAACTTTCTCCCACTTTACTTCCTTATTTCAGAACTAAGGTTTCTCCAGCACAGCGTGAAAGTCCTTACGTTGTGATTAACTCTTGCTTAGCTTTATTGTTTATACTTCAATGTCCTTCAGTTTATTCCCCTTATAGTACGCATCTCACTAGGCTTCACCTACCCTCATCGAGTTTCCTAAAATTGTTAACATATATGAAGAGTAAAAGTTGTAAATAAAACATGAAAATAAGATATTCTACCTCTTTCACGTGACCTAATCAGGGTTGCCAGGGGTTGAAAGGTGCCGAAAAATGAATAATTTACCCTCACCAGTTTCCGAAAATTGTTGTCATAAAGAGTAAAAGCTGTAAAGAAAACGTTAAAGTATGGTTGCCTACTTTTTTTCCGGTCCCTAACCGAGTTGTAAGGGGCTAAAAGGTGCCCAAAAAATGAGTTATTTACCCTCATTGAGTTTCCACATAAGATACAAAAAAAAAGGTAGGTAAAAATATTTAAAAGCCGATGGTATGGAGTTGCTTAAGCAAAAGTGCTCCAATCATAGGATTGCCGCTATTCGAAGTGTCAATATTGAAACTTTGAATAGCGGCTACCCTTCACCGTCGAATTTTAAATATTTTTACTTCCCTTTTTTTAATGTAACTTATGTGGAAACTCGAAGAGGGTAAGTAGCTCATTTTTGGCCACCTTTTAGCACCTGACAATCCCGGTTAGGGACCGGAAGAAGGTAGGCAACCTTTCTTGAACGTTTTCTTTATAGCTTTTACTCTTCATTTATAGCAACATTTTTTAAAACTCAATAAAGGTACATTAGTAATTTTTGGGCACTTTTTAGCCTCCGGAAACCCTGCTTGAGGACTAGAAAAAGGTAGGCAACCTTACTTTAGCGTTTTATTTGCAGCTTTTACTCTGCATTTATGACAATAATTTCTGGAAACTCGATGAGGGGTAAATTATAGGGGGTATTAATAAGCCTAGTGGGATCTTAGACTATTAGACCGTGTCCCAGCTTAGTATCGTAACTTTCGAGCAGAAAGCATTTCACGATCATTTTTTATATGCAGAAGCAATTTTTGCATTCTAACCCGATTGGAGGGGGAGCTTAAAGTGAGGACCTTTGTTTTTTGAAATATTTACGATCAATTGATTAAAGCATTACAGGAGACTTCAAAGTTTCTGAAAAAGACTCAAAATCATGCACAGATATTTTTCAAAGAAACTTATATTCCAATTAAAAGAAATAGCAATGCCAGTAAAATCATAACTAAAAAAAGGGATCCAACCTACCGTCAATGACGCCATACATGCTTGAAGACGGACTTGTGGATTTTCGACGTCTTGACGGGTCCTTGGGTGATGTGCGGCTGTTACTTGGCTTGGTTTTTTTCTTTGGGGATGATCTTGGAGAAATTTGTGGAGATGGTCCATTTGATGGAGGTGGTGATGAGTTGTGAGATGAACTGTGATGGCTATGGGGTGAACTGTGATGGCTATGGGGTGAGCTGCGGTGGCTATGAGGTGAACTGTGGTTGCTGAGTGATGGGCTGCGAGGAGACGGAATTGGCATTAGTCTTTTGAGTTCTTTTGTGCCAACCTTTATATCCTTTCCAACCTTGATGGCCATTTTGGAAACTTTTTCACCTCTCAGAATCAATTTTTTCATCTCGTTTAATTTTTTTTTACTTGGCCGCCTCCTCGCAGTTTGATTTCTTCTGGATGTGGGTGAGGCAATATTTAAAACAGATGGTGATGTTGAAACACGTGGTGAACGGCGAGGTGATTGTTGAATGGGGGAGGGGTCGGGAGACTGTGTGGGAACCGGAGATTGAGTAGTGGTCTGCTCTTCCTGAAGTGCTTGTTCTTCCTCCGCTTCAGAGTTTCCATCTTGAGCAGGCACTGAAAGACGAAATTAATGATGAAAATATGAATCTATACAGAGTTCTCACACACAGTTAAATATTTATAAAAACCGTGCTCTCGCGCTAAGCGCCAATGTCTTATCTACAGCAGAGTTCAAAATGAGAAATTTCCGCTTACAGCGTCCCCATGTAATTGATTGATATGCAAGTTAATGACTTTTTTTAAATTATTTCTCATTGACAAAATACCGTAAAACATTGTATTTAGGTGAAACATGTGACAAAAAACCACCTTGCAACCGCAACTCATTTTTGACAAAAGTGCAGATACTGCGTTTGTGCTTGGCACGGCAGTTTAGGGAACACGTTGACAATTGAGGCATGGAGAAGCTAAAGGATGTTTGTGCTAAAATTTAAAAAAATTTAGATGACCAGTACAAATGGAAGGTGAATCCCTGCTGTGGGTCAAGATATAATTTTAGCAGCCCCGGTAGATGCTTCTATACAGCATGATTCAGAAAAAAATCAAATGGAACCCAAGCGAGGATCGGAACTTGAAACGCGTTTTAATCAAAATTTGATTATGTCCACTTATATCCTTTGCTTCTAATTGCCTCAATCGGGGATCACACATAACTGCGGGGTCACAGAAAGCTTTATGCGGTAGAGTGTTCTACCAGAGTCCATAATTGATGGAGTACATATTGAATTCATATAAAAAGTTAAATGCAAACATAGTCTTTTGGTTAAAAACTAAGCGTAATAAAACTGACTTATTTGATATTTAAAAAAGCACACTTTAAAGACTGCTGATCAGCGTCGTAAAGTCAAGGGATTCTGCATTGGAGAAATACTTTCCTCCAATGGTAAAGAAATGATTTTTTAACTTTTAAAGCTTTTAGCAGCTTTTATTGAAATCTTGTTCATTAAATAACGCGTATTTTTTTATTTTTCAAGTAAACTATTTCAAAGTATTTAGTAGGGTCAGGTGGGGGAAAGTGGTCAATGGGGTAAAGTGGTCATACGTCAAATAAATAGCTATAGCATGAAAATAAATGTTCGAAAGAATGAAGATTTTATTTTAGAGTAGGGCAGTTAGAAACTACATTTTAAATATAAAATTTTACAACTGGCAAAATTTTATTTGGTAAGAAAAATATTTTGCGTGAATATGAAAAATTTTAAAATCTAAAAACCTCTTCTAACTTCCTTGGGAAATTTTGTTTGTTAGAATTATGAACAGATTAACCCCACAGGAAGCTTCCTACATGTCTCAAGAACTCTCACTCATTAGCACTTAGCTGAATCTATTTTAGATAATTTTTTATAACAATTTAAGTAAGATGTGGTAAAGTGGTCATAATATTAGGCTTAACGAATAGTCACTGAATCTTAATGTATAAGACAGATACAAATTAAATATTAATTTTACTTAATATGTATTGTTTTTGCAGTAAACGGGGTTAAATATACGAGTATATATGCGCATATATACTCGTGTAGGCACGTACATAGACGTATTCACACAAATGCAACAATAAATACGTATATGGGTATCTGCAATAAGGGCTATCTCTATTTTTTATCCATACAGCTGTATATTCACGTATATTCTCGCTTATTACTTGTATATATACGAACACTTATATACTCAGGTAGACACGTATATACGCGTACGTACTTGAGCAGACACTTGCATACAAGCATAAGAAATACAAGTTTACAGGGGGAGTTTAAACTCTTGAGCAAATTATTAAAAGGCGTTAGATAAGGATATAGATTTAAAGGTGTTAGAGGGGAGAATAAGAAGCAAGAATCATAAGGAACATATGGTCACAATCACAATGTTGACGCGCTACATGCACGCAAAACCAGAAACTGATGGATGCAAAAAAAAAGTCACAAATTTATATATTACACAAAGACAATTTTACGCAACATTTTTGGCCTTAAAAAAGTTTTGAAACGTTTGATGAAATATGCGGCCTGCAGCTGTAATACATGCGTCGCATTCACTGATTACTCTCTGTTGAAATAACGAGAGTTTTGAAAAAATTTCATCAGCCGCTGCGCACTTTTTTGCGATGCGTGTATTAGAGCTACTACAGGCCCTAACTTTTAACTGCTGTAAATATTTCCTAAAAACTGAAATGTTGGGTAAAATCATCTTTGTATAAAAAATTTATGATTTGCTTTGTATCCATCATTTTCTGGCTTTGTGTGCATGTAGCGCGTCAGTGAACGTAAGTTCCTTATACTTCTCTTCTTATCCTCCCCTCTCACACCCCTTAGATTTTTGCCCAACAGCTTGGACTTACTGTGTTGGCACACATGCATATAAGCTTATATACTCCAGTAAGCTTATATACTCGTGTATATACATGTACTGGTGTATACACGTAAATGTACGTATATACGTCTATACAGGAATATAATCGTGTTTGCACGTATACATACGTATAGACTTGTGCTTCACTATATATATATGTGAGTAGACACGTACCCCCAAACACGCACTGGATGTATCCACGAATTAACTCGTGTATACCCGTATATGTGTGTATGTACGTGTATATGCGTACATACAGTGTATAGTGGACGTATACACGTATATATGCGTGTATACGTCTACTGTACTGGTATATACTCAGATATGCACGAATATACTCGAAATACAAGTGCATACACGCATATGATGTTCGTTTACCCACACGTATATACTCGTGTAGATACGTATACACGCTTATACATTCGTGTATACACGTATATAGTTGAGTAGTCACGTGCATGCATGTATTTGATGCATATAATGTATCTACTCATATATGAACGTGTTTACTAATGTTTACACGACACGTATATACTCGTGTATACACACATTTGCTTGAGCATATACTTGTAACTATAAAAATAACCGAAATATGCAAATATTAGGGTTGTTTATAATCATTTTGCATCCATTTTTAACTATGACCACTTTCCCCCATCTCATGGGTTAAAGTGGTCATAAATACATAGCGAAAAGAAACTGCTATAAAATTGCTTAAATCAATATTTTCCTAAAACTCAAGGTACCCTATTCTTTAATAATGCAATGTAAAATAAAAGCAAAAAAGTAAGTGTTTAAAGAATTTATTATTGACCTAAGTTGAAAACCTACGATTTTATGACCACTTTACCCCACCAGACCCTACCCAAAGGGAAAGATTTTTGTGCTTCCGAATTCTCGCAGCTCGCCCCCTAGCGTGAGCAGCTGTTTCCGATCCAGCAATGAAGGGTAATTATAAATCATTCCTACGCTTTCAAGTTAGTGCAAAAAGTTCCGCGATAAAATTAGGGGAGGACATTGTTTTAACGAAACTACAAGTACGCATCCGTACCGGTTTCGACCACATTCGTCTGTTCACTCGCCCATCTCTTATTTTTTAACCGACTTCAAAAAGGAGGCGGTTATCAGTTCATACCGTATGTATGTTTTTTTTTTTTTGTTTGTCCACTCATAGCGTCTCACCTAGTGAACCGATTTTGATGATTCTTTTTTTAATGGATAGAGGATGGCTCAACTTAGGTCCCATTACTTTGTTTGACCATATTTGTTCTTTAAAAAAAGTTATGGGCAAAAAACAGTAAATTTCCCTATTAAATGATTAAAATGATACTAGCGAAGTTCGCACTTTTCATCCGTGGATGATGGTGGCTCAGTGGTAGAATTCTCGTCTCCCACACGAGCAACCCGGGTTCAACTCCCGACTAGGACAAAGTGAATTTTACTAAAATTTCGTTTCTACTAATTCCCGTATTTTCTCGAATGTTCTATTAATTTATGTATCTTTTCAAGTTTGGAAAGTTCCAGCACTTTTTCAAGTTATATGTAACGTTCATTCGTGGTTCCGAATAAAGATCTCGAGTTGAGACTAACGAGTATTCGCTTCATTTGGCTTTCACATTGTCTTCGCTATCTTCATCTACGCGACAGTATGAAACTCATTGTTATAAAAGTTTGGTGCCATATAACTGTAACATTAATAGTAATTGTAATGATAATTTTGAATAAAGGCTTTTCTAAAGCAATACAGTGATATAGAGTCTTATTTCTTACTAGGTAGCTTCTTACTTTTACTGAAATATCTACATTTACACAAAAAAGAATGAAATAAAAAAATTTTGAAAAAAAAATAGAACCGACTTCAAAATTGCTCAAAAAAGTGAAAAATAATTTTATTCTTTAAACACCATCGATAATACTTTTAAACATAATTTTTGAAGTTGGCGCAAAAGCAAAAAGTAAAATCCATTGTAACCATGCTTCGTTCATATTTTTATCAAAAAATCATCGAAAGTTAGGAACGGAACATTTATATCGTTACTAAAATATGCTGTCATCAATGCGTAATGCATGTGGTAGTGAAGAAACTGCACCTGGTTAAATTTATACTTGTAGTTGAGTTATGGCTGTGAATGATTTTATCGATCGTTTTTGCGTCAACTTCAAAAATTATGTTTAAAAGTATTATCGATGGTGTTTAAAGAATAAAATTATTTTTCACTTTTTTGAGCAATTTTGAAGTCGGTTCTATTTTTTTTTTCAAAATTTTTTTTATTGATACAAATTTCTTGATCGTGCTCATATTAGAAGTAAGTTAAAATAAGCTTAAAAAAAAAATAAACGCATGTTGATAAGGTATGATTTTCCCCTTTAAATTGCAATATATCGAAATGATATTTTCGGAACTAAATGTTCCTTTCTCTCAGAAAATAAATTGTGTTAGGCTTTGAAATTTTTACCACCTATTCCATACATCTAATTGCATATACTGAAGTAAAATCTTTCTCATATTCCAAAAATATTTTTATAGAGGTGATTTCGTGTTACAAAATGGCATTTTTTGAAAAAAATAGTGACTTACGCATTAGAATTAAAAAAAAAAAAACTAAGCTTCCTTTTTGTAAAATGTTACTTCAGTATAGAGAAAACAGTCTACTTAAGGTACAGAAAAAATTTCATAAATGTACCTTAAATAGATTTTCAGAAAAAAAAATTTTGAAAAAAAATAGAACCGACTTCAAAATTGCTCTAAAAAGTGAAAAATAATTTTATTCTTTAAACACCTTCGATAATACTTTTAAACATAATTTTTGAAGTTGGCGCAAAAACGATCGATAAAATCATTCACAGCCATAACTCAACTACAAGTATAAATTTAACCAGGTCCAGTTTCTTCACTACCACATGCATTACGCATTGATGACAGCATATTTGAGTAACGATATAAATGTTTCGTTCCTAAGTTTGGATGATTTTTTGATAAAAATATGAACGAAGCATGGTTACAATGGATTTTACTTTTTTTTTTGCGCCAACTTCAAAAATTATGTTTAAAAGTATTATCGAAGGTGTTTAAAGAATAAAATTATTTTTCACTTTTTAGAGCAATTTTGAAGTCGGTTCTATTTTTTTTCAAAATTTTTTTATTCTCGTTCATTTGTCCGTTGTCGGACTTCGTTGTTTCATCGCTCTGTTTATGCACTTAAGGGTTTGATTTTATAACCGAGAAACAACTGTTTGCGAACTTTTTAAATGCTTTTATTTGTACCTATATACTCGCTATCATATTTTTACTTATTTCATTGCTCTGAGTTTTCGACTGCTGTTTTTAATATATAGCAAGTACATAAGCAAAAATTGATTTTAAATCAAATATCCGTAATTTAAAGTGGTAGAGAAAACAAATTTTTCATATGGAAATCAACGTTAATGATGTCGAAACTCGAGAAATTATTCAAGTGCAAGAATCGTGATTCTACAGAAGGACTCTTTTTCAGCCTAATCTTCCTTTGAAATAATAAAAAAAAGTAAATAAAGATGAGTAAAGACGTGGAAGAGGGCATAGTAAGAATATTGTAAGTTTAAAAAAGTAAAAAGTAAATCTTACTATTATATATGCGGAAGTTTGTATGGATGTACGGATGGATGTTTGTTACTCTTTCACGCAAAAACTGAGTGGATTTTGATGAAACTTTGCAATAATATAGCTTATGAATCAGAATAACACATAGGATAGTTTTAGTTCCGTTATGGGGGGCAAAACCGCCTTAGGAAGCAATAAAACAATTTCTTATAAATTCTCTAATATGTGGATGAAAAATACTTGCACATATTAACATTATATGTCCAGTTTTACGCAACTTTGAGGCAATTAATGGGTTTTTTTTTAAAAATTATTTGTGTTGACTGGGTGCTTGATCGACCAGCAGGAATCTCGCCAAACTTTTTTTACGGAATCATTTAAATAGCTAAGGCATGTGGCAGTTTTTTCAATTGTCGCTGTTTTTGAAGCTAAAAACTACGCGAATACTGTTTCTCGGTTTTCCCATGCAACCAAAATATCGCCATTTATTTAACATTTCTTTCTTTATACCATTTGTTAACAAGTAAAATGATCCGCCAACTAAATTATTCAAATCCATAAACAGCACGAGTTTGCGCACAATAACATTTTATTTGTAGCATCTTCTGTCCGGAATTAAAATTCATATCTTATGTAGATTAAGAAAACATTTTACGCAGTTTTATAAACTTGGCAAGTCTCTGGCGAATGTATGGCACTATGGTCCTTTTTCCAATAAATAATGGATTTGGATTATTTTACATTTTTACGCTGCTTTTAATTGCAAAAATAGATAATGAATTAGATTGCATTCGTTGAAGAAAATGAATTTAATTGAAAAAAAAAAAACAAAATGATATTTTAAAAACTTATTCGATAGGCAGATTATGATAACGCGGTCGGGAAGAGTGTTCAAAAATCTTGGCGCTACAGCCATTACAAAATTTGCATTAAAATGTAAAAACTTCGCCAAACTAATTTTGGTAAAATATCATTACATTCTATGTATAGGATATTGCAGTTAAAATTAATCCACCAAATTAGTGAAACAACACGCTCAAATAACATTAAAACTGCTATTAAAATGTAAATTAATCCACCAAATCCATTTTATATCTCCAGACTCACCAGGCGACTACGTTAGCACATTAGCGATTTTTTTTTAATTTTAATGAAGCTTTTAATTTTATTTTTTCTTTTTTTGTGTGTGTGTTTTTAAGGATTAATGGTGCTAATTAGGATTTTGTGGAATTCATATCCCTACTTTAATAGCAACAATAGAAATTATTATTCTTTCTTTTTTTAATTTGTTTTTTATGTTATCGGACTTGTACTGATGAAGAATTTTGGAATTAATCATGAAGGAGATCTTCAGATGGAGATGTTATTTGAAAACTCTGATATCACCATTATAATACATACTTTAGGGAATTTTTCTCTTTCCGAAATGAGAAGTTTTTTGTACTATTGTCCTCATTTAAATGGGAACTAAAAAAACTCTCGTGCTTACTCGGATTTTAATGATATTTTTACTCTGAACTTTTTTGGTATTTTAATCAGGGCTGTTTACATTAAGTTGATTTCCTTCACGTGGGGGATTTTAAAGGTTTGATGTTCTCACTCTAAAGGGACATTAGAATCTGGATTTGTAGTGACTGTTGACCCGATTTTGCGACGATTTCTCCGGTAAAAAGCTATACAATAATTTAGATAGCAGGTGTAGCGCTATACACCATTTGAAGGGGAAGAGGATTATAAGGGAAATGGTTGACTTTAAGAATTGTTGACCTCACTCGAATTGGAATTTTTTAGAATTACCCAAACTAACTTCTTTACAAGTCCTGAACGTTTTCCTGATTTATGTTGTGTGATTTTTTAGGTGTCTCCCCAGCTTCGCCAACATTTCATTTACCCCCTCTCACTTGATTTTCAGTTTTCATCATAGCTTTTGATACATTAAAGGGGGGGAGCACCATTTTAAATGTCTGCGAAACTGGGGAGAAACCTTTTTTTTTCGTAACTATTTGACCTCTCCCTGTGTTGACCATTAACATGAATCGATTGAAAAAAACATCAACGTGAGCGAAGCCGCGGGTAAAAGCTAGTAAAATTAATATATATAGAAAAAAAAATTTCACCCTCCAGTCCGTCTGCGCCTCCCCCCCCCCCACTCCAATAAAATAGGAAGGAAGAAGTCTGATTTGAAAAAACATTTTTGTTCGAAAAGTCTCAAAGAGGACATACCCATCATTCATGTTTTGATTTGAAACACTCAATTTTGGAACCGTTCAAAAAAACTTAATAGTGGCTGCTACCAAGAAATTTTAAAACAAATACAAATTAAAAACTTAAAAGGCAGATTTGCAGGAAACAAAATATGTTCGAAGAGCTATTTCCGAAGAACATGCTCATAAAAGAGCGTCCAAAATGAACAATTGATAATAAATTTAACATTAACGGCTACGGGGAAATTGGAGGCAAATGTAGATCCCGAAATTCACTTCAAAATGTGTTAAAATCCTGTTTCAAATGCTTTCGAAAGGTATTATTTAAATCTTCCGAATACAGTCAAACTCGCTTATACCGGTCCCTGATTTAACGAGAACCCGGATTTAGCGAGGAAATCAGATAGTTGGTACAATGTTAAATCTATGAAAGCATTACTCTTTTAATGAGGAAACCCCGCTTAAAGCGAGCAATATTTCTATAATGCAAATTTCTTTTGACTTCCATCTAAGTTTAACATTTTTGGGAACATTTTAACATTTCGAAGTCAACAGAGAGTTAAATCATAAATCCTGAGAACAAGCGATGAACCACTTCTTTGTTTTTAAATTTGTGGATTAAAAAACATTTAAAAATTATCTGTGTGTATGCGTATTCTTCAAACAATGACACAAGAAATATACATTCAGATAATTCAAGGAAAATCAACCAATTTCTTTCTTACTGCACATGTCTTAAAAAGAAAAAAAGAAAATGTGATGGATTTTTTTTTTTTTTTTTACGAGCAGTCTGCTATAACGAGCAAATATCGGTAGTCCCTTTGCACTCGTTATAAGCCAGTTTAACTGTATTTCTAGTTACAACTTTTTTCTTAAGGTGCTACTATCTAAAACGCAGTTTCCAAATATTTCAATTTTCTATAGAATAGAGTTTTTGCTCTATATTGCTTTGCTCTAAATCAAGCACAACAATAAATTAAACTTACTCTGAATCGATTTAATATCATTATCAAGTTAATGAATAGTACAGCATTTTCTGCAACATACAGCGTAATTGAAAAATATTTCAGCAAAAATTTTAAAACGGCTAATTAGGAAAATATTTCAGCTATTTAAAAAGGAAAAAAACTGTCCTGTCGGGCATCTAAATTGAGACAAGCGAATAATGAAGTGCACGTTTTAGTAATAATTTTGAACTACAGTTGTGTCTATACAAATTAGGTAATAAGGTATCTTGTTTGGAAAAAATAGTTAATTGATAAATAACACAGGGGAAGTCATTTTCGAGCCCGGGTATATGGAACTAAATTCATATGAATTGGGTATTCCGAGTTCAAATGACATCAGTTTTTGCAAAGGAGCTCAAATTTCTAAGATAAAACATTGAAATATACAGGATATGGATTCAAGCTACATCCATAGATCAAATAAAAAACGAAGCATGGAATTTTTATTGCTACTGTTTAATGTACAAACAATCAGAGCTCAATTACCAAATGGACCAATTACACTGTTGGCCATGAGTTCCCGATTTTTAAGGGCAAAAACTAAAATAGTAATCCATTATTTAAAAATTGGGGTATCTTTATTTTTTTTACCTCTTTAGGTGTAAAAGTGAGAGATGCTCTGCCTCCCAACAACAAATATTTCGAATGAGTGATTCAACACCCCTGAAACCACCACCAAACTCTGGCTCTCCATTAATGCTTATGATTTTAAGATTTGATTGCAGAGGAGCCATAAAAACTGTGTTTCGGGTCGCTCACTATATTAACCGGGCTGTGAAAATATGGTATACAAAGAACTAACTCGTCACGCATAACGAAAAGCGATATATTGCAAAGCAAGAACTTTCAAGTTGACCTTAATTCGTTCAAGCGTTGTTACTGAACTAGTCAGATACTTACTTCATGCAGTGTATTTTCCTGAACGTAACTGGGCTGCAGACGGCCAATAGGACAAATATAAGTGAAGAAATCTTCGTTTCAGTACTTGCTTTAGAAGTGTGCAAAAATGGAGTTAAAACTGTATATTTTGAATAAAACAGAAGCACTTATCTGAAAACTTAGAGCTGCTGGCGAAAAACTAATTTGATATTTCAATTCAGAACCCCAAACATATCTAAAATCTGTTTTCAAACTGAGGGCACCAATCCCTTTTTTTTTGCTCCCGTGTCATTATCTAAATAAGATTGAAGTGTTTGTTTATTTTATTTTCCCACTTATACACACAAAAGTAACCTAATATATAAAAACATGATTTTCAATTTGGAATTTAAAAATATATATTCAAGTGTGTACGCATGCCCTTAACAGATTACTTGATTAGAAATTTTCGGCTAAATAGCATTAGCAAATATTTTTAAACAAAAAGTTAAGAAAGATTTCATGCACAAGTTAACATTCTTTAACGTTTCCTCGTTCCCAAAAAATACGAGTATAAACCTCGTAATACAGGGCGTCCCAAAAGTCCTTGACACATTTTAAAACTTCATAGAAAATCAAAGTATCGATTTATGGTTTGCGTCATAACATTTCACAGGTTCAAGAATCTTTTTACAATATCTTTAAAATAAAAAAAAACCGCACACACACAAAAAAATATAAATAAATAATTTAGATAAGTAAATAAGTAATTTAGGTTAGCGGTTGAATTCACAGTCAAAATTCTATGATTTCAGAAAGTCCTTTATCTGTAGGTGGAAATGAGTATCTAACCCCCCCCCCCCTCCTTTGAAAACTACGGTACAGTTACAAAAATGTGCGAGCATACATTGCATTGTTTTTATCACATTTGATTTTTTAGCATGTACCATTTGCCCCCTCCCCTAACATTTAGTACCAAGCCCTAATCAGCACTAATTATCCTACGAGTCTATCCGTACCCTTTACAAAAAAAATATGGTATTTAAGCTTACCATGCCTGCTAAAGTATTCAAACAAAAGTACACACATACAGGAATTTCCCGAAAATAGTCAGAAAGAGTTGAAGTACCTTTTCAAGTGTGCAAAAAAAACTTGAACATTTACTTTTAACTGCTTTGCGTATAAATACACTAAAAGCATGAAAACTACTAGCACAATTCGTTTACTAAGTATTTAAGCGACATATATGTAACACTAACATACCAACAATTGGCCAGTTTTTACAAATGACCGGTTATGATCGGTAACTGTACCGAAGCAGGAGCGGATACAAGAGGGTCCACAAGGCGTTATGAACACTCTAAATTGTTGATAATATCCATCCAGATCGTGTCCAAGCACTTTATGAATGGAATGAAAACTATTATAGTAATATTTTCAATTCATTTATTTTTAAAAGTAACTATTTGATATACTACTTCATTTTACTAGAAAATCACCCGCCAAGGTATGGCGGGTGAAAATTGCTTAACGAAGCAATTGCCTGTTTGGTAATATTTTGTAAGTTGAAATTTTGTGTTGAAATTTTCCAGTGGACTAAACCTAAACTTCAGTAAAAAGCATTCATTAATATAAGCACTTTCCTTTTTCTTTATTCCCCTGAAATGACAGTGTTACCAGTAAAACTTAAGTTACCGGATCCGGTTCTGCCTTGTCAAAATAAAGCATTTGCCTGCATGTCAATCATTACCCAAAAAAAAAATCAAAATATCATACTATGGCGCGAGTTTCATTGTTGGCGACGTCAGAAGCGTTACTCGATCAGTAAACTCGCTATTATCTATATAGGGATTGCTGATGAAAGTAACATCTATGCCCTAATAGGTGCTTCATTCGTCGCCGATTTGGTGCCTTTTATTGGTACCCAAACGATTTAAAAATATTTAGTACGAGAAAATTCTATATTCTTTAGTATGCCCTCAAATGGAAGTCTATCCGCCCCTGACGCCTGACGACAACTATTACTAAAAGCAAAAAAAAAATACAAATTTAAAAAAAATGAAATATTCACCGTATAGAAAAGTGAGATCAAATCTGCCGTGGGCAGGTAAACGACTATCTGCAGAAATTAGTTTTCGAGACGGCCTCAAATCCAACACACATTTCTTCAACTAACAATTAGGAAATGTTGGAGTTATACGTTTTTTCAGCGGAAAACAAATAAGCAAGCTTGTACAATGAAGCTAGTGTACAACAGGTGACAAAAATGCAAAAACAATTATAATTGCAGCTACAGCCTTTAACCTGCCCACGGCAGAAATGTGTAAAACCGGTAAGATGATATTCAGGCGCCCCTCATAACACGGTATTTCTACAACACTGTTTCAATATTACACGGTACCAAATTTGCGATTATTGTAACCCGGTTTCGATATTACACTGTACAAAACTAATTCATAACTACACGGTATTGATGTAACACGAATTTTAAAAGGAATTTATTTTGTTCAGTACTGATAATCACTGTAAAAAGTTTTTACTTGGTTTTTATGAAACTTACGAAAAATTGTCTGTCTTCGACTCTTTCCCCGTATAACACTAACTTTTAATTTTTAAATACATACTTTATTTTTCTCATTCAGTGTTCTAAAAGCAAAAATGTGAGTATAATTTTGTTTCCAATGCATTGTAAAAAATAACATTAGGATTAAACATTAGCTAAATTTGGCAAACGAAAAATAAAAAATGTAGTCGAAACAAAATATGAAATAAAACTAATACAATAATTCTAATTATTTTATTTTACATTTTGTTTCGTTGTTGTTCAGGCAAACTTTATTGCTATAGAAAAGCAGTTTTTTTTATAGAATACGTTTTGTTATTAGTAAAGAAAGTTGATAAAGTATTTTCTTGTTAAGTATAACAGTTTTAAGTTGAGGTACATAAAATAATTTAGTTTAATCGTTTATAACAACCGTTATTTTTAAATCAGTGGGTCTTAGTATGTTCTGGTAGCCCGTTTTCGTTGGTATGTTCTATAGAGCCGAAATTTCAGCTATTATAAATGTGCATCTTATGACTTGGTTTCGATACAACACAGTACACATTCCTTGATTTACATTATTTCAAGTTCTCGTATAACACGGTTTCAATATAACACGGAAAGTGGGTTAGATACAACACGGTACACATTGACATGACATATATGGGTCATTCCATGCAAAAAGAGCAAATCAGCTGTGACTGACCCCATAGTTAGAAACGTACACTTAAAAAATAAATATTTCCTCATTCTATAAATAAATCTCTTTAGGGAAAGAGCAAAGTAAAATTTATTCGGATCTTTTTTTGAATCTGAGATATTAACAAATATTGAAATTTTGCCAATTTACTTCAGATTTCAAATCACTCTTCTAGCTCTTAATGAAAAAATAACAGTAAAAATGATTCAGATTGAAAAACTATCTATAACTAGCTATCTGCTCTAATTTAGTAATAGTTTATAAATTTCTTGATGACGAAGTCGTACTTTAAAAAATCGAAAATTTCATTTTTCCTCTATTTTAGACGTTTTTTTGAAGATGAGGGAATGCTCTAAATTTACTCAAGTTTTTTTACGTAACATATTGAAGTGTCTTTTTGATGCTACTAAATTTTAATCGTTGGTATCATCGTATTTCTGTTACTAGAGTAACTTGAACTAAGATAAAATTTCATTAATTATTTTTATTTCAAGTTTAGCAAAACTAACCATTTATTTCGTGTTTCATTTTCTCAAAAGCATGTTTATGAAGTACTTACTAAAATGTACATTATTTTAAAAATCGAAATAAATGTTAGATATACTTGCTTTTGCATCATTGAGTCGTTTATCTAGTTTTTTGAATTCTCGTAGTTTCACATAAGGGTCAATCCATACAGGTTCCATACAGTATAAACTACTCATTCATGTTCAAATAATTCTACGTTATAAAATTAAAATAATTATTTTGAAAATTACAATATGTTTTTGCAGTATAATGTATTATATAGGGCACAATATACGTAATTTAAGGTGCAATGACGTTTTCACGTTCTATTTCTGTTTTAGTGTGTGAATTGATTAGCAAAATTGCTCAATTTCAAAGACCTATATCTTTTATACAAACCAAATATAAAAAACAATATGTTTAACATGTATGGTACTTGAATGGAATATTCAATTGGTCAAGAAATTTTATTTTTAATTCCACCCTCTTTTGGTTTACAGGGGTCTAAAAATGTCATTTGTCATTTTTCAGATTTTTGAGGGGCTGTAATCTATAAAGGGTGCACAAACACACAGCAACAGTTACATATTCTTTTTAACATGGTTCCAATGATTAGTTTTTGCCGTATTTCATTTTGTGTTTCCGTCCCTTACACGAGTTATCGTCCTTTGAAATGAGTAAAATTTTTACATTTGATCCTGAACCTGTTGCCGTTATTTTAATTATTAACTTATAGCTACGTAACTCAGCATGTAAGGTTATCAATTTATGCACTTTAACGTCAAAGCGTTAAATTAACTGTCATAAATGTAATTGAAATAGATTTTGACCGAAGTGCAAAGATCTAAGATGTCCCATTTTTGACTACGAAAATCATTTTTGATGACCTAAAAATCAAAGGTCCAGTTGAGAGAAAAAATAAGTGGTTTTGAACATCTTTTATATCTAGCCTTTAGGGATATGAATTTCCAAAAAATTATAATGGTCGAGCGCACCCATCCGTTGAACCTGCATGGATTAACCCATAAAACACAAAGATATGCTTTCTTTCTGAATTTTATATTTTACGTTCAGAAATCAAAAACCAATTTCGAGTTTCTTCAAGCAAATAGTAGAAACAGCTCTATATTCTTTTAACATTTTAAAGTTGTCTGAATTTTCCCTCATTTGAAATTTTCTATGTGAAGGGGAAAATCATCATTTTACAAAATGTCACTAAGTTTAAGACTGATTTTGAAGACAAAGGAGTTAAAATACAACTTCGAAAGTAAGGTATTTCTTTTATGATACTTAGCACATTATTGGGCATTAATTTCAAAGTTAATGCATTCCTGAAAGATTGAGATTGAAAAATAAAATACTTAATGAGAAAATTGAAATATTTTCCGTTTTTGAAACTCTATTAAAAGTTAACTAAAATAACTTTGAAAATTTTACTGAAATCCGATTAATTACACTACTTCATAGATCGCAACATATAATTTTTATGTTTTCATTAAATAGTTAATAAGATACAAGCCTTCAAAAGTGCAACAAATAATATTTATGAGAATGCTGTTCAATTTGACCAATTTTCAATCGCATGTAACTATTTAAATAAAAAATTTTAAGCAAAAATATTTTAGGTATTTTTATATAGGCATAAAAGGAATGTGTATACTAAATTTCATAAAAATCTGTTACCATGCGGCCACCATTTTGCGAATTTTGCTCATTTCGTATGGAATGAGCCATCTATATGTACATGATTAATTAGATTTAAAAATAAGTAAAAACTATTTATAAAAAAAGTCTTGTATAACACGGTTTCGATACTACAGGGCACGAATTAACCGTGTTATACGAGGGATACCTGTACGCATTTTCAATGTAATTTCTTCACCGGCCTTTCGACCGAGTAGTACTATGTTTCGAGTTCAAATAAAAATTAGTCAAAGGGAACCGTAAACAAAGTAACGAAATCATATGCGCATTACACATTAAACATGTTTTGTTTTCTCCTTGTTTGAAGTTAGTTGATTAAAGCGAGAGTAGAGACAAAACTTTGATTACTGCAAAGAAGCTCTTCATTTAAGACTCAATAAAAGTACAACTAATGTTACTTCTTGACGGCAACTAACTATTTAAACAAATATCCATATTGATTAATCAGCTATCAAAAATGTATAAATAGAACAATTTCAAATATTTGTGAACGTATTTGATTTTGCTCACCTAACTTTCTGATAATCAAACAGAGTAAACGGCTAGTGTACTAAGCACAGTAGCAAGGAATAGTTAAACTTAAGGAATGGTAGTCATTCTTGGCTTCAATTCAATATGAAAAAAACTTTTTATAATTATGTTCAATTTTTGCAAACTCAAATAGTAATTTTTTCTTCCGTGCTCCAAAAATAAATTAGCAAATAAAATAAACTGACATCACTACATAGTTACTAAGTAACATGCTAAGTTCAAATATATCTACTAGTTTTGCATTTTTTTAATTCAAATTACTTTTAACTTACAGGCAATATTTTCAAACTAGATTACTATGATACACATTTGGTGTTAGAGCTCAATGATCCTACAACATTTACAGCACCTAAAAAATACTACCACTACCTGTTAATAGAAAATCAAACTGGATTCATCCAGAAAAAATGCAGTTATGCGAAATTAAATTTTTAAACTTCTTACCCGTTGCTTGTTTATGAAGTACAAATGCGGCCAGTTAAAGCAACTGTACCTAAATTAGGTAAACCTATATCGATAAAAGATATAATCGTAAACATGCCAGCTCAGCGAGGAGTTATGGTTCGACAGAAAGCATATGATAGGAATAGATGAGTGTCCTTCATGACGTCTCATAAAACTAGCTATCTATGAAACTGCTGCCTTCAATAATATTAAAATATAAGTTATTTTTAACATGCTGAAAGTTAATTCGAAGCCAGATAGTTCCTAACACACACGCTATTTATTTTTTTAATTCTGAACCAAAAACCTTACTTTGGATATTTTTTGACGACACAAATAGAAAAATGTCTATGATCACTAAAGAAACATTTTAAGAATATTATGCACTTCACATTAATTTTTTAATTAGGAAATACGCCATTGATATTGGCTCTTTTCGGACGTTTTAAACAAAAGTGTCATTGCGATGCCCTTCACAACTCACCACTGGATCATCTGATCTCAAAACAAAATGATTTTAGCTAAAATTCTGTGGTTAAACTTAGTTTGTTTTCTTTTTTTTTAAATTTTGACATCACTGAAGTGATGTTATCGGGTTGTTATGTTATCAAAACGTTGAAAATTGCCATTTAAAACGTAAGTTAAAAAAAACTATAATTGACTTTGTTACCTTCAGAATCTAATTAACTAATAACACAGCTTTGGTATTTCGATTTCAGATGATCCAGTTTAGTTATAGGGGGCACCGAAATTAAACCTTTTTTGTTTCGTCTTGCGACGTCCTATGCTCGCTTCATACACCACCACCATTCACAGCCTGCAGTAACTGACAATTTATAATTTTAATACTTTCACCCTTAAATATCCTCGAGAGATCCTGGATATTATGCCTATTAAAGTTTAGCAGGGTGAGACGTTGGAAATGCTTTCTCTAGATGTCTTGCATCAAACACAAGCTCCCCGCAACCGGTAACATTAATAATATGTTCAAAACAAAGCGTGTAGCAATGTTAAATTTTGTGTCTGAAAGTGTCTGGATTTTAACTTAACTAGTTTTAGCTATCAAAATCTGCTCCAGTTTCATATTGTACTTGCTTGTATGTATAGGGGAGGGGGCGTGATCTCATACCTGTAGTAACCTCATATGGGGGCGGGGGACTCACGCCAGTATTCAAAGAGGGCGCAGACCCTGAAAAGTTGAGAATCCTTGGATTTACACTTAACGGAACACTGACACTTTAACACTTTAACAGAATCTTCTACAAACGTTTATTAAGAAATAAACATGGATAAACTCTGCTGTAAAAACAAAAACACGCTTTTACTGTATCGATTAACTTGACACACCCTTAAATTTATTTTACTTTCCCTACAGCACAACTACCGTGTATCTAAGCTGTAATGTGACTAAATTCCGCAAATTATGTACATTAAATACTTTTTCAAAGAATTGGAAGTATGCGTACTTTTCTGATGAAATTCACGTAACTTTACAATTCATGTAGATTAATTTTGCAAGAAAGTCTTGACAGAAGAAAACGAATTGAAAATTTGGAGTTAAGCGCAGATACTATAAAAGATCTTTTTTTCTAATTTTAGGAAGCAAGTAGAGTTTAAATTCATAGGCTAGGGTAACTGTTCTGTCTCTTGCTTAAAACAAATCAGAATAACTCTAGAAGAGGTAATTTAACATACATGTTAGGTTGAGAAAAATAATCAAAAACATAGCTTACCTTCAGGAAATTTAGCATTCCATTTGGAATTCAAAGTATCAAACCCTGCAGAAAAACAAATATGAGTATATTTTCACGTCAAAGAAAAGGGGGTTAGGTTTGGTATTCATTTTTTCCCAACCCCGAGATGATTGTTCAAGGTTTCAAATATAGGGCAGTCTGACAAGGGAATAAACATTAAAGAATAATTTCATTTCAAGTAATAGATACTATTGAACAAGCATTTGGTACATAATGAAAACGTGAATGTGTGAAAAGCTTTAAGGTTTGGCTGTTTTTTTTTTTTTTTTTTTTTTTTTGAGAGAGAGAGAGAGACAGGAGTATAATTTTAAAGTCATGGAAAAAGATCAGAATTTCGAGCGAGTCAGTCCACACATGAATCCAAAGAACTCTATAACAAGAAAAAAAATGACGCATCAAGAGTTTTCGAATAAAACGAAATTTTACACATTAGAGGCCAACATTAATGTAAGAAACTGCTTACAAAGCAAAATTAAGATTACACTCTGTGACACGATATCTTTAACATGAATACTACCACGTTTATTGAGTTACTTCTTTAATTGCAACCATAATTGCCAAATGATAGGTGTCTAACATGTCACGTTTCTAAGTTATAGCCTGTAACATTTTCATGCACGCTTGCTTATCATGTCTATAAAAAGCCTTAAGTATTATTTTCTAAACCGCATATTCATCGGACAATGGGGTTGTTTTCTTCAGTCAAAAGTAGGGAAATGTAAGGCAAAGTGAAATGGTTGAGATGACTGATCTTTCAAAATAATAAATCTGAAATTGGTTTTGAAAATGGCAGCGCATAAAAAAGAACATTCTATTTTATAATAAAATTTGAGTTGAAACAGAATTTTTGTTGGCAGTAAATTCGAGTTAAAAAAATGGAAATCTCACTTTTTTTTCATGGGCAAAGTGAAAAATGAAAGTTTTGTAATAAAATATTTTCTATTCAATGGGATCGTTTCCAAAATTTTAAAACTATTTTTTCTGAAAGAGCATGCTTAAAAACATTTAATAAATTTATTTACCTAAATAATTTATAAAAATCAATTAAATCGGAGCGCTTTCATTGTTTACGGCTTCTGCCGATGACATCACAAATGATGAAATTCCATTCAGTGTTGCCATTCACAGAACAAAATATTTAATTCGCATCTTTACTCACGTGTATTGGGCAGCGATATGGTTGATAGCAAGCGTAGAGCGCAATTTTAATTCGCTGCTTGATATTCATAACGTGAAAACGTAGTAGAAAGATGCTGCAAAGTGCATCATTTGTGACGTCATCAAGACCACGCCTTGTTTGAAAAATTGGACATTTTAAAAAATTTAGAAAACTGTTGGGAAAATGAAAGTATTTTCTGGGTTCATGTTTTTTTTTTTTTTGCTTATTCTATCCCTTTTAATGACTAAAAGTTGTACTTTTGACTGAAGGAAACCACCCCATTATAAAACATTTGTGATTAAAATAAAAAGGTTAAATGAATAAATGAATAATAGAATGAATAAATCAATTAATATATGAAGAAAATAATTGAGCGAGTAAAGGAATGAATGAGAAATAAGTGAATGAATGAAAAAGTGAATTACTAAATGAAGGAATGTAAATGAAGTACTCAGTGAAAATGTAAGTGATTTATATTAAATGACTTGTTGATCCGGCAGACCTTGTTTTGCCACATAAATTATTTATAGGATTCAAAAACTGTTGGATAATTTACAGTTTCGTTAGCATCGCAAACTGTATCAATCGATTTGTATGAGACAAAGTCGCCAGGTCGTATCTCGAAGTTTATAAATCGTCAACCTCCACATTTTTTGCTGCCAAATATGGCTCTTTCAGTCACGCATGATGCATGTATTGTTTACTTACATCGCGGTCAATGAAAACATTTTCTCGGATCAACGATGGTGCTGAAATTAGCGAGCAATTTTATCCATTCAAAAATTTCATAGGCAGCAAATTTTCATTCGTCGATATCTGTTAATAGGTCAGAAAATTTGTCAGCAAATGAATCATGTAGCATTTGGACGTACATGTTAAATAGATATTTTCATCATTACTTGAAATCCTCTCCACTGTAACTTTAATCTCAGCGACTTTTGAATGTAAAATGAAAGAAATATTTTTCTGAAATCACTTCAAGAGAGTAACAGAGTGCCTCGTTATTTTTTGATGTACACTCCGTGTGGGTTATTTTGAATATCCAGTAGCAGTTTGAGAGTCATTTTTTTTAAAGCTGGACAAAGTGAATGGGGGGCCTGATAGTTGCAACATTCGATTTTCCCGAAACTTTCAGGATATTTTACTTGCATGGTGAGAAGAAAAAAGTGAAACTTCTTTCCTCTCTAATTTGACTTGTTGGCCCTCGATTGAAAGTCAAACTTTAGAGTCGTGAGAAAAAAGAGCTAAATATGATTATTTTGCTTCAAAAGCAATGATTGAACCGAGCCAATTCTTTTAAATGATACAATTTGATACTAGGTACATGCCAATATGAATACTTATGTGGCTCACTCACGGCTTTGAGGACAAAGGTCAATTGAAACTGCTACTTTTTTACTTTGTTTAGACCCATATATCTGCTAAAGCCGTAAGTAACCCTCGGAAATTAGTACATGATTATCTACTCACCACAGTAGAGTACTATGGAAAACAAAAAAATAGCTTTCGTTTATCTTGACTTCAGTTGAACGGTCTCAAAGTCGATGATTTTTTTTAAAATGCCCAAGTTTTGAGGTCAATAACTTGAATCGCGATGGGTCAAGAGCTTTGGGACACAGCTGTAGTTATAGTCCGAGTGGTTTAGTTTAAGGTCCAGGTTAAAATCCATGGCAAGAAATCGACATTTTTTAATTACGCCGTCTCAAAGTTGATGATTTGAAAAAAAAACAATCACAGTTTTAGGTCAATTACTCCAAAACTCCCGAGTCAATAATTTTGAGCAAGAGCTGTAATTATATTCTACGTAGTGTAGTTTTAAACTCATGTCAGAAAATCTTGAGATCTAATCATCTTACGTAATTAAACGGTCTCAAAAATGACGATTTTAGCAAAAGCGTTTTTTTTTTCACGAGTTTATGTACGTGCTACTCAAAATCTTATGAGCTCAAACTCTCATTAATACTAGAACGAATCAACAGCCTAATGTACTTTAAGCTCCCAAAATTTCATGCTTCCAGTGTAATAAAATTTTCTGTAACCTTGACCAGAACATGGCAATTCTTTTCACAAAGCTGATCCACCATTTTGGAGCACTATATTTTGGGATATTCTAGATACTCAGGATTTGGATCTCGGAAGCTGAAAATTTGCATAAGTAAGTTTTAAAGACATCAACACCTCTATAAAATTTAATCCCATTCGAGGATGATCGAGAAGGGACAGTTTGAGAAATTTAGGTGTGTTGACATGGAATCATCCTGTAATTGTGACAATTCACATGCATCTTTTATTTGACTTTTTAATGATCATAAATCAATGCTATATTTTATGAAGACGACTTGCAATTGGGGAAGAGATTGAGTTCGTAATTACAGAAGAATTTGCATATACAGTATACTTAGCAATAATTTTTTTATAAATTAACAAATTTATTAAATAAGGCTATAAAGTAAAAATGTAAATATAAAGTCAAAAAAAAAAACGTATTATGATTAGACAATAGAAAAAGATGCAGGTGAAACGTGCATAATGATTATATCAGTGATTCCAAAACTGACCTGATTTTTCAAACTGTCCCTGCTCGATCATCCCTGAATGGGATAAAATTTTATAGAGGCGTAGAGATGACTTTGAAACTAACCTTATGCTAATTTTTAGCTTCCCAGAGCCGAATCCTGAGGATCTATTATCTCCAAAATATAGTGCTCCAAAATGACGGATCAGTTCGTGAGAAGAATTGCGATGTTCTGATCAAGGTTACAGAATTCTTTTTTACACTGGAAAAATGATATTTTGGGAGAATCAAGTACATTAGGCTGTTTATTCGTTCTAGTATTTATGCGAGTTTGAGCTCGTAAGATTTTGAGTAGCACGTATATAAACACGTGAAAAAAACGTTTTTACTAAAATCGTCATTTTCGAGACCGTTTAATTACGTAAGATGATTAGATCAAGATTTTCTGACACGAGCTTAAAACTACACCACGTAGAATATAATTACAGCTCTTGTTCTAAGTTATTGACTCGGGCGTTTTAGAGCAATTGACCTAAAACTGATTATTTTTGTTTCAAATTATCAACTTTGAAATTACGCAATGCAAAAAGTTGATTAGTTGACATGGTTTTCTAACCTGGATCTTAAACTACATCACTCGGACTATAACTACAGCTGTGTCCCAAAGTTATTGACTTCCAAACCTGGGCATTTAAAAAAATCGACTTTGAGACCATTTAACTACTAAAGTCATGAGAAACGAAAGCTATTTTATGTTTTTCTTAGTACTAGACTGTGATGAGAAATTGATCAAATACTTATTTCGGAGGGTTACTCACGGCTTTAGCAGACATCCGGGCCTAAACAAGGCAAAAAATTAAAAAAAGAATTAGTTTCAATTGACCTTGACCCTCAGAGCCATTAATGAGTCACCAAAGTATTTATGCTAGCATATACCTAGTATCAAGTAGTATCCACATTTAAAAGAATTGGCTTGGTTCACTCATTGCTTTTGAAGCAAAGCAATCTTATATTTAGCGTTTTTTTTCACGACCTTAAACTTTGACCCCTACTCAAGGACAAAAAAAAATCAGTTTTTTAGTAAAAGAAACTTTTTCGTATAGTACCACTAACACATCCTGAAATTTTTACGAGAATTAAAGACATGAACTATCAAAAGTGTCCAGCTTTTAAAAAAATGACTTAAATGCTGAATGAGCAGTTCTGCATCCATCCAGTAAAGTTACTGCAATGCCAAATGATGCAAAGGATAATGCGATTTCATTTGACCATATTTCGGCAAGAATTGGCAAAATGAGAAATGTTTTGCTTGTTTCACATGGGGCATCCCCCCACCCCCGAAAAGAATGCACCTTGACCCGCCAAAACTGCCAGAGGTATAATCGGATTGAAATGTCACTATCCAGATTTTTTTTGACAAACTTTTTTTCAAATTTGGGAATCAAAAAATACCTATACGAGGGGGGGGGGCGCAAAAGAAATCGGACTAATGGTGCGATGCCAATCCTAGATGTAGTAAAGTGTTCGCCAGCTAGATGGCTCTAGTAGAGACCTTCACAAACCAGCTGTGTAAGTGGTGCCAGTTTAGTTTATAATGTCTGATCGTAGTGTTGGTTTTCTCAGGTGTTGTTGCTTTCCGCCTACGAACTTGTTATGGCAGATTTGAAAGAAACTGTAAACTTAAAATTTCGTTTCCTGCTTGAAAAGTCGGCAACGGAATAGCTTACCAAAAGTTTTAACAAGCTTTCAAGAACGATGCTGTGAGCCGTACGCAATTTTTGGAGTGGTTTGGGCGCTTTAAACGTGGTAGCACGAATGTTGAAGATCATGCTCGCTCTTAGAGCCCTCCAACGCCTCGAAGTGATGAAAACTTTGAAAAAAATCAGCCAAAAAATCAGAGTGTTTTACGATTGACGGAACTTTGGAAGAAACAAGTTTGAGTAGGTGCTCGCGCGTGCGATCAGAAGAATAGTTCCTTCACCATGATAACGCTCCCGTACACTTAGCCTTCACTATTAACCGCTACTTGGCCTCTCAGGTCTGGCCAGTCGTTCCTCGCCCCCCGTACTCGGCTTTAAGCCCCTGTGACCTGTTTCTGTTCCCGAGGATGAAAAAAATTTTGAAATCGAAGCGTTTTGATGATGTACAATCTGAGTAAAAACTTTAAAGCCAGTGAATTTTTTGAGAAATGGGACATACATTAAACTGAGAATCAAAACATAATTTGAGTGATAATTATTAACCTTAACTACAAGTAAAAAAAGACAAAATTATTTAATTATTTCAATATCAGAAAATATTACAGATCAATATTTGAACCTGAGTAAAATCTTTAAGGCCAGCATAGAAAAAAGCATATGAATAAAAAAATAAAAACATTTAGAAGCTTGTGTGGGAGCCTTTCTTTGAATGACTTTAAATATTCTTGTTTGCATAGCTGAAACTAGTTTTTAACCAAATTAAGGATCTGTTTAATACAATTTATCTTCGATAGTAGATTTCAGTTTTATTGATAAAGTAAAATGTCTCATTTTCATAAATTCTTCTTGATAAGTGGCCCCATAAGTTCTCAATTGGGTTGAGATCTGGAGACATAGCTGGCCATTTCAAAGTTTATTCGTTGTTACTTGAAACCAATTTTATGTAGTGTTACTGGAATGGATAGGTGCACTATATTGCTGATATTTCCTATTCTCTCCAGCAATAAGTTCAGCAGTTGGTAAAAGATAGCTTGCGAGGACATTTTAATATGCTCGTGAGTTCATTTTACCTAAAATAAGCGCAATTGAGCCCATACCATTGTAAGCAAAGCATCCCCAAGTCACGACAGAGCCTCCACCTAATTTGCGCTTTGAGAATATTTCTTTTTCTCTTCGCAAACCATACCATTAGTACTTCCAGTCTGGTTCATCCAAATTCCACTTATTTTCACCAGAAAAAAATATTTATAAACATTGTTTATCCCAGGTCATGACTTGATGGCTAAAGTTAACACTATTTTGTGCCTATTCAGTAACTGAGGCTTAGCCAATTTTGCTGCATAAATAAAACTTTCACACCTTCTTATTGTGTTATATATTATTTTTTAACAAACATTTAATCCTCTCGCCTGAATAAGTTTCCTGGTTAAGTACTTTCCTGTTGATGTAAGTTTGCAAACTTCTTTCATCACGCTATGACAAAGCTCTAAGTCTTCCCCCAGTGTTCTTTTCACCATAATTGTCTTTCAATCTTCATAAACTATTGACCACAGTCCTCGATCTTCTTATTTGTTTCGCAATAGTACGGCTACTCATCCCCGTTGAAGAAAAAGCTTCAATCTTCCCTCTTTCACGATCTGTTAACTTCTTACTCTTCAACATCTTCACAAAGAGCACCAAAACTTCGAAATTAATGAAAAGTCTACATTTTGAAGTGTTTCCACACTCTCATTAACTAGTGTGATATTTATTCTGGTATATATACATTTATTATTAAATAATTACTGGTGGCCTTAAAGTTGTTACTCAGGCTGAAATACTAACTTTGAATATACTACTGTTTTTCTGGTAATTGCATACTTCAAAAAACTTGTATGTTACATTATTTCTTACAAATAAACATTAATTAATAATTCAGTAGAATTAAAATTCCTTTAATTTTTTTCACAAAAATACTTTATGGCCTTAAAGATTTTACTCAGACTGTAGAGGCTGTAAAAACTACTTTGCAACGGACACTGAACATGGTCAAAGCTAAAGAGTTCCAGGGGAGCTTCTAACAGTGAAAAAAAAAGAATTAACAAGTGTATTTTATCTAAGGTTGAACACATTGAAAGAGACAAAAGAAATCTTGTGAATTAACTAATATATAAATATTTTAGAACAAAAATCTGGTTACTTTTGGGTCCCCCCTCGTAATCCCAAAGTTTCACCCTTCTATTCTTTAATCGCGAATTTCCCAATTATCAAAATACCCCTGCAAAAGAATCAAAGAAAAAAATTGAAAATCAGTACAAAAGCCTTGCTTAAATTATTCAAACATTTTACCTGTTAACAAATAGCAGATGGCAACAAATAAAAATTTTAAATCCTTCAGAGTTTTTCGATGTTTTGCCAAAGGGTCGCGTCATTTTGAAACTTGGTAGTCAAAAAAATTCTTGATTAAAGAAACACTAATTAGCTATCTGTATGATATATACATTACGACCTATTCTCAGATCCGCCAAATATACAAAAAAAATTCATTATTGATTGAGCCGTTTCGGAGGGGTTCAAACACAAACACCGTGACATAACACAGTAAAGAATCAAAGAGCGAAACTGAAAACCATTGCGAAAGCCTTGCTTAAAATAGTTTCACACATTTTGCCGAAGCGTCGCGAAAAAAAACTCTAAAAATGGACTTCCCTATTACCTATCCATGTGAAATATACTGTATGTCATATTCTCATACCTAACAAAAACACATATTTCATAAAAAGCGGTCGAGTCTCATTTCGGAGGACTTCAATAACTAACACCGTGACAGGAGATTTCTATATATTAGATTTCATAAAAAACGATTGGACCGTTCCGGAGGGGTTCAAACACAAAAACCGTGACATGAGAGTAAAGCATCAAAGAGCGAAACTGAAAACCATTGCAAAAGCCTTGCTTAATTTGGTTTCAAACATTTAAATTTGTTACAAATTCGCAACTCCAATAAACTATAGGAGATGCTGCAGCTACTGTCTAATGGCGGATGAAAAAGGTGAAACAAATGCTATAACTTATAACTTGCTTTGACGCTTAGTGAATGACAGTAATTTTTTATCGTGTTTGTAGGAAACTTTCTATTCTTCTGAAATCACATTACATCGCAAACTGTCTGAAGCCTGTAATTTACCCCTAAAGAAACCACGCGGAATGGAATGTTTTACCTTTTTCTTTAGTATTGCTAATTACCGCAAGGTAGCGTATTCGACCACTGGAGTTGCGAATAGAAAAATGCAATAAATAAAATTTAAAATCATTGAGAATTTCCAAAGCGCCATCTAGTGGGGCCATGTTCCGATATTTTGCCGGAGCGTCGCGAAAAAAAAACTAAAAAGGGACTTTCTAATTACCTACCGATGTGAATATGCGTTATTTCCTATTCTCAACACCTAAGGAATTTCATAAAAATCGGTCGAACAGTTTCGGGGGAGTTCAATAACTAACACCGTGACAGGAGATTTTTATGTATTAGATTGAGTGAGCAAATGAAACTACTTCACTTTGCCCCGTATATACTTGACTAATAGGGAAGTTTTCTATTTTTCAATTTTATTTTTAAATGAGAGTAACATATATGAACATCATAGATTAAAAAAATTTTGCGATACGATAAGTAGTTTTAAATTTATTTTTTAAAGTTCAAGCGCTTGTGACGTCAAATGGCATAGTAAGTGACGTCATGCGCTCTTCCGATAGGGGAGAAGCCGAAGGACGTGCATTCGACTTCGAGACGAAACGTAAAAGGCTTAAGTCTTCGCATTTAACTCCTCGCGTTTCTGGAACATTAAACCTCTCATCCTCTCGGAAATATCCGAATATCATCATTGATGTTACTCGAGGAAGATAATTTAGATTGTGCTTGAACGAATCCGGCCTCCATAGCATGTTCAAAAGGATTATTGAATCTCTAAAAAATAAAAATATCAGCGCGCTCAAAATGTCCCTAGAGAAAACAAAAGATCTTCGGCGGAAGGCTGCCAATTAGTGCCCTGTGACGTAAGCTCGTGACGTTTCAGAAGAACGCACTTTTGAAGGTGGATTTTTAAAAACTCACGGTGTTTTAAAATTCGCCGATGGTGAACTTATTTTTGAGGGTCAATTAACAGTATCCAAAATATGAACATTTAATAGGCTGCAATTTCCATATTGTAAAATTTATTTAAGATACAAATCAGCTTAATATTAATTAAATAAAAACTGCATTGAAGATTAGGAGGTATCAATTAATATTTAAAATGTTCATTTGACAGTAACAAAAATTTGTGACTTACAAAATATTACAATATGAACATTTTTTCAAATATTGCCTATCTCACCAAATCCTTTAATCTTCGGCGGTATTTTTTTCCTGACTGGAATAAACTACATATGGTACTATATAGTTAAAACAATAACGGATAGGTTGATCTAATAGCAGAGAAACGTTCACTATTTCACTTTGCCCCGAGTTCTCTTATTTTTAGTCATTAAAATTGATAGAATAAGCAAAAAAATAACACGAAGCCAAAAAACTTGTTTTCTCAACACTTACTTTTTAATTTTTTTAACTGTCCGACTTCGGAAATAAGGCGTGGTCTTTATGACTTCACAAGTGATGTACTTTGGCGCGCTAAATGTTTACGTTTTTGTCAACCCCGTTGCCATGTTACGATAATTTTCAATGTGCTAAAGGCATCAGTAAATTGCATTTCATCACTTGTGATGTCATGCGCAGAAGCGTAAAAAATTTTAACGTGCACTTCGATACAAATAATTGTTAAACATTTAAGTTTGTCAAATTATTTTAAAAAATGGTTAGATTTTTTAAGCATGCTCTTTTAGAAAAAAAAAAAAAAAACACGTAAAATATCGGAAGCAACCCCATTCATTGCTTTCCTATGATTTTTCAAAAATGTGTCAAGGTCTTTTCGGGCACCTTGAATGATTCAGGATTGTGTATTAAAATGTAAATTGATTACTTATGAGGGAATGACATTTTAGTACTTCACACTTGGCGGCAGTTTCTCAGTAACGAACGCAACAATTTTGCACTAAACACCCTCCAATTACACATCCACATCACTGTTTTCCGTTAAATAAGAAATCGAAAAAAAATTTTCAATGAAAAATAATTGAAAACCCTTGTTTTATAAATTAAATAATTTGTAAATCAGCCGGGTAATAAATAGTGAAATTTTTCCCGCCCACTGCCGAATTCGACCCCCAAGACCTTAAGGGTTGCTGACCGAGTGCTTTACCGACTGAGCTATCCAAACAAAAAATGCATCATAATTGATTCTTTTATATTAATAAAATTGCGAATACGTTTACATATTGCACTCAAAAATCTTTAAAACTTAGCGCATTATATGAAAGTACAGTTCATATTCGTTGCAAAGATCATGTTAGATATCAAGGATCGAGCTTATTCGGGGTCTTTAAGGTGTTTTGTGGAACAATAGAATCTTTGATTAAAATAGAATTGCCCTTAGATAAAATATATTTTTTAATTTCTATATTTTATTTATTTTCATTATCTCGTGTTAACTTATCTGAAAAGTATTTAACTCCCAAAATATGTATAAATCATAAAACATTTGTAAATGTCAAGATAAAGAAAGATACTCGAAGATTGATATAGATTTATATTACAGAAAGTATTCTTGAATTTGATATTTAGATCGATAGAAAGATCGATAGAGATAAATATACCATAAAAAAATTATAAATGTAGGAAGATAAATTTAGAGATAAATAGGCATAAATTGAGTCAGAAATACAGAGATAGATATAATTATATCCCGCCGAATTATTCTGTGTGTGAAATGCGAAGTGAATGGCACAAAATATTGAATTGCGCATTTAGGCGCTAATGTAAATTCCAGTTATTCAAAAAGAAGCTAATTGAGAAAAACGCACCTGAATGTTTTATAGAATCTCCTCCCCCCTATCAGTACGGGATCTTGTACAAATGAGAGAATAGTGGAAATTTATAATGCATTAATCATAAATATAAGTAATATACAAAATTGGAAAATAATTGCTTTTAGCTGCCGTACCTTTTTTGAGGTCTTTGAATGATTTGTCCAACAATGTGTATTTTCTTTTTAATTCAGTTTTTTCACTTTTCAATACTGAATTTTCATATTCCGCAAATTCTAAGCGGGCTTCTAGAGCTTCATGCTCCTCTTTACGAACATATTTCTCTAATTGCTTTTTTCATCAACTCCTTTATCATTCTTTCTGTTTCGCTGCGATCTGAAAAATTAGAGACTCAGTTAATACTCTGAAAACATTAAAAGTAAACTTAATAGCTTGAGATAATATTTTTTTAAAAGACGTCACGTGCATGAAATGTTTAAAGAACACTAAAACTAAGGGGCTCATTCAGCTCTGTTATGTACGGTTTGATCGAGTTCTATCTTCCAGTATAGTAGCAAGAATTTTTTTTTTTTCTGAGTAGGGCAAAGGAAATTTCTATCTGCACTATTGGTAGATACAACTGATCGTGTTCGATTCGATCAAGTTCTGCCAGAGTTGAATGAGCCCCTAAGGGCAGTTCACACTACGGCCGTCCGTCCCGTTTTTACTTCCTCTTACAAAAAAGGAAGTATTGTATTCGCGAAAAAATTGTCAATCAAAAAACGGCCTTAATTTCCATTTTGCTCACTCCCAAATGAATGAGTTTTTTTCAGCAAGACCACACGTAGATATGTGCCTAGGAACGTACAGACACCCGAAATATCCATTTTGACGATCCCCGAGTTAATTACGACGAGTTTTCTCGTGACGTCAGTATGTCCTAGAAAGTTGAAATTTGGTACGCAGACTTTTAGTGGGGTCTAGTTGTGCACCTTCCTTTTTGGTTGCATTCGTATGCTCCATAGGGGGTCTTGCCCCTTTTTGGGGGGAAGTCATTGTTAATTTCGATGTAAACTCAAGTGGTTATAATTTAGCGGACAATTAGCGATATATCGCCAGTCTTTTAGTCGCCAAGTTTTGTCGCAAACTTTGCGAAAAATTTGGTGATTTTTTAATTTTTTTTTTAAAATCTGGTTTCAATTTGGCCATTGTTGGTGATTTTTAAAGAGAAAACTATTGAATCATATTAAAACTGCCAATAATGAGAAAGTGACATTAAATTGGAGTAAAAGGAAGTCATGTGATGCACACATCACCTCGTTTTCCGCCCGAAAAAGGTTTTCTTAGCTGGTTGTCATGACAGCAAGCCATCTTGGACGGAACCGGTTTCGATCAGAAGACCCTTGATATCTGATAGCCGTCAAAAGGACAGCATTTGATTGGTTTCCGCCAAGCAGTGCGTTCTTTTCTTTTTTGGTGGGTGAATTCAGCCACGTGGTTGATGTACGGCGATCGTATGTGAATGCTACCCAGTTTTCGTTGGCAGTTCGTCAAGTCGAAAAAAAACGGGGTGGACGGGACGGATGGCTGATAAGTGAACACCCCTTAAATCAACTATTGCAATTTAGTTACCACAAACTGCTTCCAGAAGTTAAAGGATTAAAAGTAAACTCGCTAATGCTGTTTCAGTCAACGGCAAACAAATTCTCAAAGATCTAAGGCGTGGACTATGAAGGAGATTACGGGAATATTTTACTGACTGATTTTATCTTTGATTCAATGCTCTTCTCTTGATAAAATATTCTTTCTACTGACGTCAGTCATTTTGTTGCCTTTTGGGTTAACATTGGGATCTCAGAGTTGAGTACTCTTTCATTGAATCTATCGCGCTTTTATGCCGGTTGCCTTGTCTAGTAGTCGGAGAAGTCTGACTGCGACAAGAAGGTCCGGGTTTGAATCCCGGTTCGGGCATCGACGTATTTTCTCTGTCCTGTCCTTGTCCTTTCTTTTTGTAAGTGTGTTGTTGTGGTATGTGTGTACTGCAGAAGTCGAAATTCACACGAAATTACAGTACAGTCGGAGAAGTGAAGCAGCGCACCCCAAACTGCCAGCGTAACTGGCACACGACAACAACATCCCATTTTCGTAAGTACTGTCCACCTCTGGCAGGTTGAGCTCCCCTGCCCGACCGATTCAACGATTCCATTAGTTGAAATAGAGGTGAGGAAAACGGCTTAAGATCTTGCGGATTTGATTGGCAGTGTTGTTGCCCATTTGGCAAACTATATTTCTACTCAGGCAAGAAGTAACAAGCAGTACAGGATTTTCTCGCCTATAAAAGGGTTGCACCTCTGCGCCTAACAATTCCTCTTCTTACTAAATTGCTCTCCCTTGAACGAAATGGACTTATTTCTCACGAGTGCTCGCGAGGAAGAGCTGGTCAACGTGATTGAAGTTTTTAAGGCTGTTTGAGGACTTATTGGTCTGTCATTGAGGTATTTCTGGGCGGATGGGGATCTTGGACTGGATGCTCCGTAGTTCATCTTTCCACAATCGATGAGAATGGACATTAGGGTGAATAGATCTTAGTTTGAAAATTCACGATTTCAAGTTGATAAAAAGTTGATCAAAAGCATAATTCACACTAGCTACCTAAAACCCTTCGTCAATTATGCACGAATCCTAAAATTCTTACATTTCGTTTTAAAAGTAATGCGACATTTTTTGGTAATTAAAGAAGAATTTAAAAAAAAAGTTGAAAATATAAACAATCAAGTGGATAAAATTGCTGTTAAATATAATAGGGGGTAATAAATGGGGGATTGAACCTCCGATCTTCGTGTCATTAGTTCTTAGATCCTTTCCTGAAGGAAAAATGTCCTTCAAAACAAATTTTATCTGATGAGGGGATCTGATTTTTTTGCCCCACATTTCCCTACATATGCTCTCCAGCGTGAGATTCATCTTTACATGTAATGCGGCCGCTGGTGAAAAAAGGTTTTGCACCCACTGAACTAAATGATTCAAATCATTGTAAGAATCTAGACCAGGGGATCTCCAAATTATGGCCCGCGGGCCGAAAGTGTCCTGCAAGGCTGGCTACAATCTGGCCCGTGGCAGCGTGCTAGCTTTTAGCTCAAGAAACCAACATAGTCATAGTTACTAGGTATGCTAAATGACATTGTAAGAATTTATGTATTTAGATTTCCCGAGTTTCTAACTTTCGCATATACATTAGGGCAAATGCAATAATCGATAAAATATTAAGTACCTTCGAGTAATTCAGTTCCTGTATTCTATTTAAGGGGCATATTCAACTTGATTGTGTTCGATTTAAAAGGATATACTTACCTGGCATTGGGGATGCCTTTATCATCGATTGCTCTCGATTTGGTATAATTATAACTTCAAATAGCGTAGCAAAAAATTTGTTTCTCGGGAGGAGGGGACAAAGGAAATTTCTGAATGCGCTACCGGTACAAATGCTACGGTGGACTGGCAAGGCTGCTCAGCTAAATGCTTAGGGTCAGTGCTTCCCTGAAGTCCCATTTGTCCGGGGAACTCAGACATCTAATAGAACAGATGAACTGTGAAAACGTTAGGTGCGGGGGACTTCGGAGAGTCATGTCAAGCTAGATACAGTTGATCGTATTTGATCCGATCGAATTCTGTGACAGGTGAGTATGCCCCTTAATCTGTCATTTAAAGAAATCTTGAAATTCATTTGCGATTTGTTTCGTTAGAAATTAAGGAAAATCAGATCCCTAATTTAAAGAACAAGTTTTCTTTCAAGGTCAAACTGGGAGACTAGAATAAAAATCTCATAAATTAACTTGATACGTAATGCCTGTAACCAAACTCATCTACAAACATTCGGCAGAAAATTGTTAACGAGGCATTTTGAAAGATATCACACAACGTAACGCTCCTGAATTGTTTTCATTACGAGTTGGGTCTTTACATTTGAATGAAAGGTAGAAAGTACTTTACATAATTCGACAAAAAATATTGTGTGCTGGCACTGAATCCAAGACTCAATGAGTGTTAAAAAATAATGATATTGATAAAATATAACAAATAAATAAAACAAATTAATTGTTTAAATTGCTCTTTGGGTATGAAAACAAAGTGTTCGCAATCTGCATATTTTAAGATCAAAAGTACAATGTTCTAAATACCTTGAATTGCATTTATGTTTTTGATTATTTTTGGTTTGAGAAGACGCTTTAGAACATTCCAATTCTTTTAAACCACATAATAGGTTATAAGTTCGTGATAGTTCTTTCTTGACAATTACTATTTGATTCGTATGCAAATAAAAATTAATTTTCATCTTCAATCTTGATTTTGTGAAATTATCCTTTCAATTTAAGTATTTACTAGCTGCGTTGCCCAACGTTGCAGTCTATCTCGAAAATAACAGTTGCGTCAAGTGGCGCCTTTTCAACAATCAGGCTTAAAGAAAAATAGCGTTAGGTTCCCTCAATGTGACAAAGGGCAATTTTATAACTAAAAATTTCACTTTAGACGTCTTTGTTTTTTTTTTAATTAAAAAAATGTATCAATGTTACTGATCACTATTTCGTTTTACGGACTTTTGGAACCCCCCCCCCCCCAGAGGGTCGACCCCCCATTTTTGGGGTCAAAAGTTCTAAGTGTATTCTTTAGCATCAAATGGCGGACCTGTGTGCCAAATTTGGCAAAGAGCCGACGTAAACTGAACTTTAATATTGATAGCCCCCGTGGGGGGGGGGTGTCAAAGCCAGGGGGGAGAATACCCATGTGAATTCCTGAGCGCCAAAGAACCTCTGTGCGCAATTGGGCAAAAATCCGACGTAAACTGTTTATTTTTATTAGAAAATTCCCTTCAAATATTGCACGCGGTCACACGTAACGGTCTAATGTCACACGTTATGCCAATAAAATATTTTTGTTGCTATTTTACGAGGTTAAGGAAAAAAATATATTTGTGGAATACGAACTCAGTATACGTAGACACATGCACAAAAAGTACCGTTCATTTACGTTATAAAACTTCACAGGGAATGGCAAAATAGTATGAGCTATAGCTAATTTTCAGATTCTCTGAGTCACACACGTAACGCTATATTTAAAATTTTATTCAAAAAAAATTAGTATTGTCCTACGAAAAAAAACTGCCACCTATAACCTCGTAGATATCTTCTGTTAATCCAGTAGGAACTGCTAAGAAATATAAAAATCTCATATTTGTTTTTATTGTTATTTGCAACGAAATGGTGTCAAAAAGTCACACGTAACGCTGGAATTGCCCTGCTAAAGAATGCAATTTAAACCAGATGCACTTGCTGAAAAATAAGAGGGGTGTTCAAGGTCACAAAACAAAAAGCTATTGTTTTGTGACTATTCAATAGAAAAACCATTCAATCTGACTAATAAGGAAATAGTGGTGGTTAGATGAACTTTTGAGCGGTTTGTGAGACGGCACGTCTCTTGTTACGGATTAAAAAAATCCTAGATTGATGTCGAAACAAAAAGGGTTCCAATTATAAAACACATTTCAACCATACTCTGTACATTTTAAAAATAACACTGCCGAGAAAGTTGTCAAAACTGTCTTTGTATTGTCTTGGGCATTAAAAATATAGTGAAGTTTAATTCATGTCAATGAAAACCACTAAAAAAAATAGCCTGTGAGAACGCGCTGTAATATTGCGACATTTGTTGTGAACTAAGCATGCGTCACATACTAATTTATTTTCAAATTACAAAAAGTACTATTGTGTAAAAAAAGTGATTGACTTTGTCTCGTTTATCATTGCAAAGTGCGTTCTCATTTAGTCGGAGAAAAAGGTTCGAAATATTTAAAGTCAAAGTATACTTATGCATTCAAATTGAAGCGGAATTAGTTTCGATTTTTGCCTCAAAAGTTTGTGCACCCGAGTGTGCTACTCCAGCGCTCGAATACGCTACTTTGCGGTGATTTACAAAATTAAACAAAAGGTAAAACAATGCTTTCCACGTGTATTTGTTGGTAAATATAGGCAGTTTGTTATGAGTATTTATTAACGCGTTCGATATGTCTTAGATTGCTTTCAGCTACAGAAATTGTTTCGTCCCTTGATAGTATTCTCGAGCTTCTCAAAATAATGTTAGTATTTCTTATTTCCTTCTAAAAAGTGAGTTGATTGGAGAATGGTTGAAAGCGTAAACACAAAACTCTGGATTAACAAACTTGAATAATGTTAAACCAGGTAAATTTTTTTTTGTTGTGTGAATTTGTAAGAATATGGTTTTTTCTTTTTTAATCCTTAATTGATTTAACTAACCATATTTTACAGCAGCATTTAGTTGGAATGGACAGTATGCAAAATATTTTTTGTAATTTATTACCGTAGAACGAAATGAAAAATGTTTAACCGAGAAAGAATTTACTTTATTGCTTACATTCTGAGCTGAAAGGTTTCGCCAAATTTGTTTAGGGTTATAGTTTTAGTATTGTGCAAGCAAAGAACCCTTGGCGAGATTTCGCCATGTCAGTTAAACCATTTTTATTTTTTATTATGAATTGAATAAAATGGTAGAAATATTACAGTTTTCGATAAGTAAAGAGAAAGAATAGTAGATCAATTGAAAAGAAAACTACCACCATATATTAGTGAGAACTTTGTTGATTTGCATAGCCATGACATAATTAAATCATAACTCAGAAATAAAAACATGCGAAACAGAAAAATTTAAAATTAACTGATTCGGCAATTTGAGAAAAATAACTCAGCTACAAATGCAAAACAATTAGCGCTAGCCAGGCAAGAAGTATCTTTTGATAATAATTCGTAATGTCATATAATTAAATTATCTAGCATTGTTATTCTTGTGAGGCCACAATTATTTAGTGTTATCAAGAATTGATAAATATCGAATTCAGCATCGAGGAAATGGCTGCTTAGAACTACGAAATTTGCATTAATTTAACGTTTAGTAACGCTTCTTGAATTCTCATTTTTTTCCACGTAGGCCAGAATATCCACAAGATTTTGAAAATTAATTTGAAATGAATAAAGCGAAAAATTCATGCATACGAAGAAAATTTACTAGGCTTATGAGCATTTCTACGCTACGGCATTCGTTTGTTTTACCTTTTTCATCCGCCATTAGACAGTGACTGCAGTGCTTCCTATAGTCTGTTAGAGTTGCGAATAAACAGATTCTTAAGTTAAAAGTTGAAGGTATCCTGCTTTGTTTTGAGATACTAAGACCAGAATAAAAGATCGGCGAAGAAATAAATCTTGCCTTGCTTCCAAAAACTACTTTTAATTATGTTGCGTCTTTTTAGCAAGACTATGTTGCGTTTTCAAGGCTCACTGCTGAGATTGCTAGTCGTTAAATAGGATCAATTGCAAAATCTTGGGAACAGTTTCTTGGGAACAAATAAATGATTAGATAAGTTAAAATACAATTTGTTACGCTTCATAACCTGTGTTACTTTTATGCTTAAACACCAAGCTAAGAAAAGTAAAATATAATTTTCGAAAAAACATTCTGGTAGTCTTCATCTTTTGATTAATTAGATGAAATTAGTTTATAATACTACTATATTACACGCTACTTTTAACTGTGATCATTCTGTTGAGATTTTTCAACATTTAGTAACAGAGGTTATGAACAGGGTGGCCAGGCCTGATATTTCTCCACGATCTTGGGATTTTAATAAAAACCTTGGGTTCTTGTTTGAAAGTCTTGGGTTTTGGGCTTTAATGACAAAACTTATACGTGCATTGAATAGTTTAAAGATAAAGGGTGTTTTGGTCTGAAACATTTTTTGCCAAGCAATCTAGAATAGAGGTTTCATTATCTTGCTCTGACTGCCTCAAACGTTTGCATTTGGAAGAAAAAGATACCCACCTAAGACCCGGATGCAATTTCCGTGTACTATCTGTGCAATTGTATCAAACCATTAACTGCACTTTTCGGCAGCAGACGATTCTAACAACATTTTTTTAAAGAAATGGGTCCAAAGAAACAATGATATAATCTTAGGATTTGTTGTCAGAAATTCTACTCAATCGACCAGCTACAGTAGTAGCGATAACTAAGAATTAATAGTTACATGGTCTATTGTCTTCTAGAGAAGATCTTGGGAGTTCTAAGAACCCAGTCTAGGGTTTTGCGAAAAATTCCTTACGAAAGCCCTCTGGTTACGATGAGAAAAACGCAGCTTAAACAATGTGAAGAAATCCATAACAATTTTTCTTGAGTGTTCTCAAATGGTCAATGAAATTGATTGGACATTAGTACATTTCCTTCTGTTGCTCCTCTTTTGAGAAAGTTACAGTACCATGTTACAAATTCGAGACACCCAGTTCTTTCAGGAAATCATAACGGATTGCGATTTTGAGGATTTATTACAAAAAGCCTATTTAATGTTTGAAGTCTAAATTAGCTATGAGAAATTCATAAAATTTGAAGGATTAAGTAAAATTTTAGGGGACTCCCTGTTAAGGAACATTGTTAGAATTTTATAATTTCACTTGCATTTTTCTACCCAATTTTATGATCTTGGTTTTACAATGAATTTCCTTAACCAAAATTTTTATGAGATAGTAAATTAAGTATCATTTAGTTATAAAAACTATAGACTTTAGACGAAATTCTTAAAAGTATAGCGGTTAAAATCCTGCTAATGCCTTTGATATTTTTGGGGGCGGTTGCAATTGACGACGCTGTCGATTTAACAACCAATGGAAAGATCATTCGTAGCCGGGGATGCATTTTCATTCATAAACTCATCTTTTACATAAAAAAAGATCTCTTAATGGCTCTGAAACACGTGTCCGTAATCTAATTCGGAAAATGATGAGTTATAATGTTGTTAACCGATGGATTCAAGAATTTAAAGCTTTGAAAACATATTGTAAACAGACAAATCGCTCAGTTAATTGAAAAGTGGCATAAAAATTTCATTTTTTTCAGTAAGAGTAATTCAAAAGTTTGTAATGAAACAAATTATTATTTAGGACAGTGAATATAAATTAAATTTCTCTCTTGCGGTAAGTGAGGAAAAACTACAAGTGTGTCACATTTCCACCTAAATTTTACATGCTTTATGGTGCTTTTTCATTATCTTAATTAAAAAATGCTAATTTTTGAAATATATCACTTTTCTATCAACTGAGCGAAATGCTGAATTTATGTAACTGTTTTAAGATTGCAGTTATATCCCACTCTTCCTAAACTATTGTCGGGGATGGAAACATCCAAATTCGCTTTCCTCGTTTTAATACCTTTCAGAAAAACTAACTCCCATAATTGTATCGCAAAAATTGCAACGGAACCACTTTCACCGCAGTCAGTTTATAACCCCCACCCCCTCCAACCTATTTTCAAGGTTGGCAACATTCTAATTGGTTTTCCTCGTGTCAATACTTTTCAGGAAAACTAACTCTCGTAAGTGCACCACAAAAACTGAACGGAAAACCACTTGCCCCCCAGCACAGTTATAACCACACCCCTGCCCCTCTGCACCATGTTGATAACCTCCAAATTCGTTTTCTTCGTGTCAATACCTTGCAGAAAAGCTAACTCCCGTAATTGTATTACCAAAGCTGAGCAGAAAACCACTTGCTCACTTGCCCCCCCCCCCCCCCCCCCCCTCAGCGCAGTTATAATCATCCCCCTGCTCCTTACCCCTTTTTCCTGGTTGGTAGCATCCAAATTCGTTTCTATCGTACCAATACCTTTCAGAAGAACTAACTCCTGTTATTGTATCACAAAAACTGAACGCAAAACCACTTGCGTTCTACAGCAGTTATAACCGTCCCCCTGCACCTTTTTCGAGGTTGGAAGCATCTAAATTCGTTTTTCTTGTGCAAATACATTTTAGAAAAAATAACTACCGTTATTACATCACACCAACTGAACGGAAAACCACTTGCCCTCCCCGCACAATTATAACCGTCCACCTGCACCTTTTTCGGGATTGACAACATCTAAATTCGTTTTTCTTGTGCCAATAAATTTCAGGAAAACTGACTCCCTTTATTGTATTACAAACTGAACGGAAAACCACTTGCCCTTCCAGCGCAGTTATAACTGTATCCCTGCCTCTAACTCCCTGCACCTTTTTCCTGGTTGGCACATCCAAATTCGTTTTTCTCGTGCCAATACTTTTCAGAAAAACTAACTCTCGTTATTGTATCACAAAAACTGAAGGAAAAAACACTTGCCCCTCAGTGAAGTTATAACTGCTCCCAACCTCCCCCCCCCCCTGCACCGCTGTCAGGGTTGGCAACATCCTAATTCGTTTTCCTCTTATCAATACCTTTTAGAAAAACTAACTCCTGTAATTGTATCTCAAAAAGTGAACGGAAAATAACTTGCCCCCAAGGCAGTTATAACCACCCACCTGCCCCCCCCCCCTTCAGTTTTCTGGGTTGGAAAAATCCCAATTCATTTTCCTGGTGTCAATCCCATTCAGAAGAGCCACCATAATTGTGTCACAAAATTATTTCAACTACCATCATTGTATCACAAATGTAACGCGGAAGCTAAATTTCGACCAATTGCTCATCCACTAACTATTATAACTACCGCGTTCTTATTTAAATAGTCGTTGTTTAAAAACCTTTTAAAATGAATTATTAACCAACTTCGAAGTGATCTTGCCACTCAGTGTCACTTGATTCAGTGGCGTAGCAAAAATTTTTTTTTTTTTTTTTTGGGGGGGGGAGGAGGTGAAAAGGCTAAAATGCACAATTTTTGGCCCCTGCACGTGTGTTCATAATTAAATATACCTTCTTTGCTTCATAGGGGAATCCCCCTTAGGCTACGGCAATTCTTGAAACCATGCGAGAAAAGTTATACAAGACTTATTTTTTCAGTACAACTCTTGAAGAAAAATAACCAAAAGAATCAACAGAAAACTGGATAAATGAAAACCTGGATAATACGGGTTGTATGAAAGAGAAATACAAATCCATAAATAACATACCTTTTTGCAAAAAACAATGTTATGTAAGAAAGTGACACGGAATTGTTTCGCACAATCGACATTTAATCATTTTATAGTTCAACTGCAATGGTATTGGACTTATACTTCAAGCATAATTTATTGTGCGATCAAGGCAGGAGTTTTGCATTTAATCAAAATGAATAGCAAATGTTTGGCGCACTTATATTTCAGTTATCGTAATTTCAAATTATTTGAGAGAATAAAAAATTTATTTTACACTCCAAAATTTTACTCCGGACTATCAGAGTTCCGGATGAACTGGGGCCCAGATAAACAAGGTTCGACTGTATTGATAATGAACTATTAAATGAGATGGTAGTGCTGTTTGATCGAAAATTTAATCTGTCGGTTTAAAAGCTTCCTATTTTTATTCCGTAACGTCGCAAAATTTCGATAATTTATTTCAATACATAGAATATTCCATCGAGCTCGAGAAACGTCAAATCATTAAAAAGTAGCTTTCAAGCATAACTTTAGAGTAATTTGAGTTAAATAAATATTATACAGTTCTGTCCAAACAGGCGTTCAAAAGGAGTAATATCCACTGCAAGCAAAAATCGTACTCTGATATGCAACACGAATGGACAGCAAATGAAATTTTTTCATACTCATTTTAATTCAAGTAACACGATTCTCGAGATTTCTTAAAATATTCGTAAAAGTTATTTCATTTAAAATGTTGGAATAAGTTCATTTGATAAATTTGTAATTATTAAAGTCTATTTGATAAGGGTTGCTATGGGTTATACACATTTTGTACAGGAAAACCACAATCGATTACAATTATCTACAAAAATAACAAAATTAAAAAGTTCTTTCGTACAGTCATAAAATTGTTAATACAAATTTCAAAAATGCAAAAAAAAAAAAAAAAAAAAGAAAAAATTAAGACAGACGAGACCTGTGGGAAAGGATGATAGGATATGGAAAATTAAGCGAAACTGTTAGTAATTCCTATTCAAAAACGCTCCAACTTTAAGAGTTTTGATTTAGCGAAAACCTGGATTTAACGATAAAATAAGAAAGCTACTTAAAAAGTTGGTACAATGCTAAGCCTACGAAAGGATATTTCGCTTTTTAGACTAGAAAACCCCAGCAGCATTTCTGCTAGTCACAGAACTACTATTTCATTTCTCGAGCGAAACTCATCCGGTCTTGGAAAAATTTCCTTTAATATTCTGATGCAGGGGAGCCAACCCCCCCCCTCCAAGTTCAATGGCGCAAATCCCCCCCCCCTTTCGAATTTTTCTCTCTTCCCTTTTCTATTTTTCTATTTATTTTTTAATATATATTTATGTTTAAGTATTATTACAATTATTTTATCAGAAAAATTTTGTGCTACGCCAATGACATACTACATATACACACACAAAAGAAATACATGAAATAAAATTTAAGCAGAATGAATAAAATACATTATTCAAATTAAAAATAAATCAATAAATTAAGAGTCAAATTTTAAACACATGAAAAATCTCCCCCCCCCCCCCCAAAAAAAAAAAAATAAAAAACTTTGGTGGCGCAATTTGCGCCATAATCCTTCCCCTCCCTGTGGACACCCCTGTTCTGAAGCCAAGTTTTAAAAAAGTAATAAATACGACGATAATAACGACGAGATTGAAAATTTTAGACCTGCACGCAGCATTCGCGCTCGAGCCCTGGCTATGGCCAAATGGCTGTATTTTTTCGGCCGGAAGTTCTCAAAATAATAACAATTATAATAACGAGGAAGCAACAATACTGCCGTTTACCTGCACACGGCAGTATCTGCAAAAAATGAGTTTTCGAGATATTTGAAGAAATGTGCGGTGGATTCCATACTAACAATAGGAAAATGTTGGAATTGCATGCTTTTTTCGCGCCTTTTTTTCAGCGGAAACCAAATAAGCGAGCTTGTACACTAAAGATAACTTACAATAGATAACAAAAAAAAAAAATAAATAAATAAATAAAAATTTGCAGTTACTGCCCCTTACTTGCACACGGCAGAATAAATGTTAATATGAGTAAGTTGTCCAATTCCTACGAGCCCTGTTATAACACGCAAATATCGCGGTTCCTTTCAGGTTCATTATAAGCGAATTTGACTAGTGTTGTTGTCCGCAGTTTCATCAACTTTTCAGTTGAAAATATTACCGCCATTGAAATTGCGCCCTGTATAGAAATATCCATGAATTCCTAGGTGCAAGATTTGTAGAACAAATGGACATTATCTTGTGATTTGAACAAAGAATCTCGTCTTACTAGTAACGTTCTACAAAAATATTCACGTAAACCTTAGTTAGACATGTAAGTTCACGAACATTTTCACAAGAAATGTGCTGAACCAAAGCATACAACAGCTAAAGAATTAACTATATTTTTTTTCTGAAAAATCAATAACAAAAAAAAACAGAAACAATTAAAGATACATATGTAAACTATAAAGAAGAAAATAACTTACTCATCTTTAATTTTAACTTTCATAACACAATACTTCGAAAATAATTCGCATGAACAAGATCCTAGGAACTGTAAGCAACGACAACTGATGCAACACAACGTGGAGTGCCGAAAAGCGTTGCCAGAGCCTGGATTTGCATAATCTTTCGCTGCTGAGTTGTTTAGATGCAGTGAAAATGCATTTGCTGAATTTAACTTTTTTGATAAGTAAGATTTAATTTCCTGGGAAACATGAATAACGTAGTTTGCTTCCCATAAAAACCTAACTATTTTTTCATTTAGTTCTTTCACTAAAATATACTCACAAAGAAAAAAGAAAAGATGACACATTATGTGCGACTTAAAATTTTTGGTCGGAGGGGGGGGGGGTACATTAACCCTTGCCTGTACGTAAAATACCATGCAAGGCTTAGTAATATACCCTAAATCCATGTCTCCTGGGGAGGAATTGACTTCTAATTCCCCACTTTGCTAGGCCCCTGATTATGACCATTGAACAGAAACGAATAATTTGAAATGCTGATGTGTTTGTCTGACAGTGCGAGAGTAACGATTAAGACAAAACTGAAACCGCTTAATTTTTGAAATCACGGGCACGGGGATCAGGGGTGGACCATGAACATAAAACAGCGTCAATCTTCACTTGCTGAAGGGGCACATGAGGACTCTTGGGGCGTGGCCCGCCAATTCCCTCTTGCCCGCCAAAACACAAATCCTTTGAATGAGCAGTAGAAACTCCGTCTTCTAAGCCGGAGGTCATGGGTTCGATACTCGCCTGTTCCCTGGGTATTATTCCCTTTGTATTGTAAATCTTTTCTGTGTGTGTCCGGAGGTAAGGAGCTTTGTACACAGTCCTCTATACATGTGAAGCAGTTTAGCTTCTGTATAGATTAAAAATATAAATAAGACAAGGTTGTTTTGACGGCTGTCACATTGAAAAGCCTACATTATGCCAACACATTCTCAAATATGTAAAAAGTTGCCACTTTAAAGCCAGGGCGAAGACAGGAATGCAATGTACCAGGGTTATGACTTCCAAAGACTTCGGTTTCGTACTTGTTATGGACTCATCAGTCTGGAATAGTCGATAACCGAGCTGGAGGCAGATGTCATCATTTTGAAGCTGAGAATGCCAGCAAACTGGTAGCTAAACTAAATTTAACACACTAGCGAGAGTCCGCACAAAAGGCGGACTCTCGCTCGGTTCAACTCGGCATTTGATGACAAAGCTTAGGTGATAAGCGATGGCGAAAAATAAGTGGAAAAATTGTAAAATAAAACCCGAAAAAAAAATAGATCGATTTTGATGATTTCCAAACTATTTTAGTGGAGAATATCCCCATGAGTCATTTAGCTTGCTCCAAATGCTTTTGAAGCTTTTATTAGGTGCTTTTGAACTTTGTACCTCTGTAGATCCTCGGAAGAGTATTAATGGCTAATAACACTGGTCAACAGGGTTTATGTTCCTCATTAAGTAAGTGGTGACTTTTATATTTTAGGGGGTGCTGAAAAAGAATATGACAATAAAAATATTCCATCACCCACAGATATTTGAAAAATCCAAAATCTTTAAAATCTCAATTTAATAACATTTATTCAATACATGTGCAATATTTTTGTCATTTACCATTTTATAAACAATTAAAAAGCCTAAAATTTACATTAAACACTATATATATATATATATATATATATATATATATATATATATATATATATATATATATATATATATATATATATATATATATATATATATATATATATATATATATAAAGTTGTTGAAGAATGAAAGAGATTTTTGATGAAAGATACAATTATATTTAAAAATATTTCCTAAATTTCATACATTATGTAGCTGTAAATGCCTTAACTGCGGATGCATTATTATTGGCACTAACACTAACTTAAATAGGATATAAGATTCTAACAGTACTCCCGAGCATATTAGGAGTAAACCGTCCATGATATTCCGCTTAAATTGTACAAATATCAAATTAGTAGTAGGGGCCGTAGTAGCCCGGTCGGTAGAGTGTCGGATTCGGGGCCGGAGGGTCCTGAGTTTGAACCTCGATGGTCGAAGATCCACCGTCGTCATTAAAAGGGACTGGGCGACGTTAAATATGCTCGTGGTCTCAATGTCCTCCAAGTGAAACGATACCTCTGGGGGTGCTAGCACCAGGTAGCTATTAGCTCCTGGTCTAGTTCTAAATTCTCATTAACTCTTCGATCCGGTGATGGTGCTGCCATCTATCGGTATAAAAACTAATGCAGGCAAGGCACTTAGTATGCAGTCCTCGACATAAATACAGTTGTAGTCAGTTGTGACTCGAAATCGAAATCGATCCTAGTAGTAGCGCTTCCATGCTCGTCGCTTACAACTCCCATACTTTCAGGGGGAAAAATTCAGTGACATTGAACATCCTAATTTTTTATAACTTTGTTACATGTCTTAAATAAAATTTTTCATAATTAGGACTTTTATTATTTTTTATGAACTGTGTCACAACATTTTTAAAATCAATCCATGATGTTTTTCCTAAATCATTTGAACTAGTTTCAAAATTTTTGTCCTTCATAAGCTTTCTTATGTGTGGTTCAATGAAAATACCCTCCTTAATTTTTGCATAAATGAGTGGTGGGAACTGTTTCTACAAATATTGGAACCCACAACCTTTTTATCCATTGATTTAATGAAATTCTTCATCAATCTCAACTTTTTGTGTAAAGGTGGGGGAATATGTTTTTAAAAAAATGATTAGAGGAGCGCAGAAATTTGCATTTTTTTTCACCTGCAATATATTGTTTGTGCTCTGGCCATTTCTTTTCTGATATAATGTTCATGTATTGCAATGCTGTTCCACTCACACAGAAAATAGCAGTATATTGTATCATCAAGTTGCAGACTGAGACCGGTAACTGCTTTAAAAAATTGCGCATATGCTTCAATTATAATGTGAATATTCAATTTCATAAATCAATATCTTCATATTTTCGTAGGGTTCTTTCATTATGCAAGAATAAGCTATGGGAACCGGTGAAAAAGCATTTCCACGCGCCGAAAGACAACTTCAATTACCGTGATCTTGCATGAAGCTGAAATGATATGGAGCGCTTAGCCCCATCTGCTCAAGATCGCATATATAAAACTTATGAAAGTGAATTTGGTTTTTACTCTCTTCTTAAATGTTCTATCGCTGTAATGAGTAAAAAAATATGTGTCTATAGATCAAATGCATCTATAGTAAAAAAATATAGTAAACTTTTAACTGCTATATAGTACAGTAAAAATAGGGTTCAGACCCAAACATCCAAAAAAAAAAAAAAAAAGCTAAACCTGGTGCAAATTGTTTATTACCCTCCCAATAAGAACAGGTAAAAAGTCCCACCCCATTGTGCGTCGGGTTTTGGAATGGGGGGCATCTAAAAATTGCTGTTTTGGGTATTTTTCCAGAATTTTTAGAGTAAATTTAAAGTGAGAATATTAAGTTTTACTAAATTTAAAAGCATGAAATTAAAGGTGTTTGACCCCCAAGAGGGATGACATAACCCACCAATGCTACAGAGCCCCCCCCCCTATCCCCGTAAAACGAAGCAGTACCCCCGAACCCCCCTCCATACATTTCATATGGAAACATTATTTTATGCTAAGTTAAAGTTAGAAATCGAGTGTGTCCATCTTCCAAGATTGATGGTGCATCTCCTCTCAAAGCTACAGCACCCCCCCCCCCTTTCCGCCAAATAAAATAAATCCTCCCCCCCTCCCCTTTTATTTCAAGTAGAAGTATTATTTCATGCAAATCAAAAATGCATTAAATCAGGACTGTCCACCCCATCAGAACAGTAGCTCACCTCCCAAAACGAAATTATATACTAAAATATTATCCTTCCCCCCACACCCTTTAATGGTGCACATTTGATTAAATGGCCAGAAAAATTACGCTGAACTGTTTTTTGCTTTTAAATGATTTCTCCTAAGCTTGTAACAAAAAGTCTTCGTTATCAAGATGCTTTTAGGAATCTAGATCCTCAGCAAAATCGTTATTGTTGCAGCTATGTCTAACACAGTTTGTGCATATAATTCAGCACTTCAGTCCACTTTCAGACTTTTCAAACATTCACTATATCCAATGAACTCCTCAGAGCAAGCACAAGATTTGAGACGCAGAAAGTCTTCTAGAGCAGAAGGCTTGACTGTTGTAAGAGGACGCAGATTATATTTGTGTGGTGCTTTCTTTGCACCCATCAAAAATGACACTAGCTTTCCCATACTTACAAATTACCTATACACTGCATTGCTGGCTTATTTCCTTGAAGCTTGATCATTACCAAAAATATGATCAAGCAGGTATCTTCCATCTATTACATATGAGCCAGTGAGAAGCAAAGGGATGCAAGTGGCAAAATTAAAAATTTGGAGATAACCAGTACAAATGGTTGATGAACCTCTCATCTATCTTGAGGCAAGAGATGGTACTAGTAGACCTGGTAGTTGCTTCTATACAGCAAGATTTAGAAAAGAAAATCAATGAAAGCCTACCTAGGATCTTATCTTTATTCGCGTTTTATTCAAAACTTGAAAATGTCCACTTGCATCCCTTTGCTTCTCACTGCCTCATATATGACACCAACTGTTCGTTCTGTGATGGTGGATGAACCTTTTGCTTCAAATAATAGCACTATAACAATACAAGATTTCTTTCCTTCTGAAACCAGATTCATCGAATACTGATGGAGGATCAGCGCATAACTCGTACCAGTTTTTAACAATTTGTTATTCCATCTTTACTGTTCATACCATTCGGTGTAAAAGAAGATGGTTTGGTCTTACACATCTTTACAGATAGTAAGTACTCTCGTAACATAAGCTAAAGACATAACTGTTTACCTCCTTTACAAAGGAATGCCACAAAATTGTTTTTATTCAATATCCTTTGATGTTACTACTCGAACGTGAAAGGTCTCATCGCAACTCACCTTATCATCAGCGAGCAATACCACTACCAACTTAAGAGAGAAGAAACTTCTGGGGGCTTTAGAAACGGATTGTGATTTCCAAACTGGGAGACAAATGGTGTAAATATTTAGCATTCTATTGTTGTATTGCTCATTGCTCTCATCAAGAATCACTACAGGTTCTAGACCACCTGAACTTGTCACTGCGTTAGATCGTTGGATAGCTGATGTTTTAGATGATGTTTGATGCGATCAAAGTTTTTTTATCGCATAATGTACTCAAAAGTTTCAGATAGCGTTGAAAGTAGATGTCTGCATATTTAGCATAATTCACATAACCAGCTGCGTAAAAGAGAGGTAGCTCGGTGTTTGCAAATGAGAACCCCCACCGACTTAGAGGGTGCAGAATTGCAGCATTGCCCGTCTCACTATTGGCAATTTCGGTTTGTCCCCCCTTACGGTGATGGCAAAAGATTGTAGAATAGTTGAAGTTTGTTAATCAAGAAGAAGTAGGGAAACTTTGGTCAATTTGGACTTTTTTTATGCAGCACAGGAATTTTGTTTTCCAGCGCTCTAAACAGTTTAATAACTCCAGTCACAGATAATTTGGTTACTGAGCTCGCTTAGATCTTTTAGAATTATCATTCTGACATTACCATATCATTGTGTGGCATTTTGTACTTTGGAAAAGTTGAAATCAGGCAAATTTTTTCGTGAACTTCACTGCAATAGTTGATTTTAGAATTTAAATTCAGGGTCCCCCCCCCCCCCAAAAAAAAGGCGATGGCGCACCCCTTAAGTGTGACGGAGTATTCATCCAGAATAAAAGCCCTCAAAAAAGAAAGAAATATCCCTTGAGAAAACTGCCTTAAAAATTCCAATGACGCAAAGCTGCTCTATGAACCCCCCCCCCATCCCCCCACCTGTGCACCCCTGTTAATTAGAATTTTTTTCTGTGAGAGTTTATTATTTTACTACTATAAAGTGTTTTCTGCGAGGTTTGAGAATTTTTTTTTAAGTAATAGAAATTATTTTTATTTAGATAGAGGATTATTTCGTTCCACCCTTCCCCCCAAAACCCGACGCGCAAAGTGCTGGGACTTTTTACCCCTTCTTGCTGGAAGGGTAAGAAGTAATTTGCAACAGGTTTCACCTTTTTTTTTTTTTTTTTGGATGTTTGGGTTTGGCCATTTTTTGGCCTAATTTTACTGTACTAATAAGACAGCATAAAAATCCAATTTCTTAAAATTGGAGTGTGATATAAAAGTTTTGCACACATTTTCTTTTTCAGCACTTTGAAATCTATAAGAAACGCCCAAAGAACATTGATGAACAGAAAATTCGTTAAAATTTGTTTTTCAGTGTAATGCTCCCTTTCCCTCCAAATGAAAATAATAGCTGATAAACTGTTAAAAACGAAAAATAATTGGCGAGTGCTAATTCTAAAAAAAATGGGTTGTGATGAGGTGGTCATATTTGGATTCAGGGGATCAGTTTACATAAAAATGTAAACGAGTCATGTCAGATGTATTTTGAAGGTATTTTTTGTCGCACAGTGTTGTTAATACGAAACCAAATATTTTATTTCCATTTTAAAATTATCTTAGAAGTTAGTACGATGAGTACATTGGAGCAGTCTTAAGACGGTAAATAATGTATGACAATTGTAATATATAACAATGGAGAAAAATGAATATTTCATTTCGTATGATTGAAGCGTACATTAAAAGAAAAGAGCTCAAGCTATAATCATTCACTTGTGTTTTCGTAAATCTTAGGGAGGAGGGGGAGTAAAGTTTTCAATGTCAAAAAATTCACATCTTTTACGATTTTGTTTAAGAAAATAATTTAATATAACTAATTAAAACCTTTTGTGTATTACTATGTATGTTTAAAAATGTTCTATACATTTTTGTTAAAAAAATATCCACAGAAAAGGCGGTGACAGAGCTTTTCCTGGAGCACCTTGAGAGAAAGATGATTTGCGGTGTTCACTGTATCTCAGCTGACATTTATCTGAAATCAAATTCTATTTGAATTTGGTTAAAGTATTAATTAAACCTCTCTCTTACGTTCTCTGATCTTTTTTTTCTTTTTTTGATTTTAAAGTTTTTGGCGCCCATTTGTAGTTAAAAGTGCTATTTTTCACGAAGCCTTCCGCTATTTTGTTAATAAAAAAACTCATTAAAAAACAAAAAATTCAAACGCAACTTAAGGGGGGGGGGGGTTATATGCAGAATGTGTCTACTAACTTTGAAATGAATCGGTCAATTGGTAATAAAATGGAAGTGAATAGACTGTGAAAAAGTGGTTTTGAGACGTTTAAAGTTTTAGAAGCTAAAAAGCATCAATTTCAGCTCTATAGAGTACATTCCCTGTAGCAGCTGCAATCTCCTCAGCTTCTTCTTTTTTCATTATTTATTTATAGTATATTTAACGAACTCCAAGCAAGCAGCACTGACATTCTGAGCGTCTGCAGCTGTCAGAACTGAAGCATTCTTGGACAGCTGAGGAGCTACAGTTTGAAGGAGCGGATACTGAATATTGTCGTTTTTCAGCAGTCGGCACTTAGCTCTTCCCCCCAACACGTGGTATCGAACGATTCTATAACCGTATTTTGGGGATGAGGCTTCAAACCAACATTGTGAAAGGTTGCTAGTTGGCCATCGTTTTCACGCTTGAAGAAGACGAACGTTCTATAATTTTCTGAAGGTCCTCTCCCGCCTTCCTTCCCGAAAAAAAGTCTGATACAAAGACAATTGTTCAACTTAAAAGTATTTTTAGATTTGCAATGTATTCCTATACGTTTCGGATTAATTTATCATTGATTTTGCAAAGGAAATCCTAAACTTTCTGTTTTTCACACTAACTTAACATTTTCTGCAATCACAGTGAACAGTTACAGGTGATATTGGGACGAAAAATTTTCATTCTATTCTGCTGAAACTTTCACAGAACTCAAACATGGGTTTTTCACACATTTTCTAATTATAAATTTCTAATCGCATTTTGTTAACGTCGCTGGTCAACCATTTCTCACCTTATTTTCGATCCAATTTTCTTCTTTAAAGCGTGTTTTAAGTATTACACAGTAGTATGGGATAAAAATGGATTACTTTTGCAATATTTCGAACTGTTTTATTTCGAGTATAATGAAGAATTAATACATTTTCAAATTTAGTTTGTTGTTACTTTGGGAGTTCGAGCCATTTTTAACATAATACGTAGAATTTGTGGAGTAAACAAGCAAAAATTAATGCCAAACGATTTTTTAACTATCACCGCAATGTAAAAATAATAAAAAAAGAAGACGACAGACGACTGCTTTAATTTAAAATTTTTCGGAAAATTTTTCGGTGCACGACTTTTATGGCGTGTTCATTCTCTGTCTTCTCATTTTTGATAAATTTTAAACAGTCAATATTTTATAAAAAATGCTGGGTTGATGTATTTTGAATTACGTAGAGACGGTATGAAAAAGTATTGGAGTACATCAATTCCAGGGTACTTATTTTTACCACACACTTTTAAAGCGTAAGAACAAAACGATTTCAGATTACTAGGTGACCCATGTGAAAATTTGCACTTGATAGTGGTAATTTAAAAATTTGATTTTTTTTAGCAACAAATTATCGAGAAATAGTTAAAGCTTGACCACGGAGAGATGGCTGATGACCTTGAAGCGGAAATATCATTTCTATCATTTCTAATAGGTTGTTTGTTATTATTTTGCCATAGATAGGATCAGAGAAAACGCGCCGCGACCGACTAGGCATTTTCTTACTGATTCTACCGATTACAAATCTTATATAAATCATGTTTCCGCTTCAAATTTCCGCTTCAAAGTCATCCGCCGTCTTTCCGTGGTCAATGATTAAGCTTTACAATGTGAATTTTTGAAATAAGCGAGCTCGTACAGTAAAGCAAATGTACAACGGATGACAAAAATGAAAAAAAAAAAAAAAAAAAAATCTGTTACTGCCTTTTACCTGTCCACGGCAGAATTTATAACTTAGTTCTTAGTTGGCATTCGCAATTTTATAAGGAAATATCGCCTTAAAATTAGTTCACGGACGTATTTGAAGTAGTTGTTTAAGTAATGGGAAAAAACTTGTAAAGCATTAAAAATAAGCATAAATTAGAGTAGTCGTGGAAAGCTAAAACGTAGTATCTGTTTTTGTTTGTTTGTTTTTTTTTTAGCAATCACGAATTGTTTATTATGTTCACCTGACCAGAGTTGATGTTGCTTTGATTTTTCAGATTGTCATAACGACGAGAATAAGCTAACTCGTTGCTTAAATATTTATTAATACAAATCATCGTCGTCATGGTTACAAATCGCGTGCGCTCATTCAAGGCTGAACTTAAGCACATCTTACTTTTAAAAAGAGGGACGGGGTACCCATCGAGACTCCCCGCCCGTAAAATTACGTTTTTTCAGAAAAAAAACATAAACGTACTTGACCTTTAAAACTAACACTTCATCGAAATACAAAATTTTCAGAACTGCCAAGCCATCATTAAAGTTCGATAAGAAATAAAAATACATAACATTATACGCCATTAATAATCTTTATGACAAGTGATATCGGCCATGAAATCTTTACTATTATTTTTGCATCCTAATCACCTTTTTTTTTTCCTGATATGCATCATACTTCCTATTCCAGAAAATCCTCCGTCATAATATAACGGGTGCATATTTCTTGGCCATTTAAATTCCATTCTATTTGCAAAAACAAGAAACTCAACGAGGAGAATCTTATCGCAATTCGTGATTGCAAAAAACATAAGTTGCATTCAAAACGCCAAAATTCAAATGAATGCTGGGTGCAGTTCATTTTTATTTGAAAGATGTTCATTTTTTGCATTTTTCTCAGCTATTGTATTTTAGCTTTATTGTGCAAGCTTGCTTAGTATGTTTACGTCGGAAATAAAGCATGAAAAAAAAGTTACAATTCCAACATTTTCCTATTGTTAGCATGGAATACAAAACGCGTTTCTTAAAAAAAGCTCAAAAACCTATTTCTGCAGATACTGCGCTTTACTTTCCCTGGCAGTGCTAGTCTCATCCCTCATATACTAAAAAGAACATTTGCAAAAGCGTTACGCATTTCGTTTGTAATGAATGTTGTGTTTGAGCAGTTTTAATTTCAATCAAATAAGATAGTTGTAAAGCGTTTTTCTTTTTTGAACTACCTTCTAACATCCATAATAGTTGCTAGAAGATGCGACCTGTTGCATGAAATGGTTTAGGCTTTTTGTAAATATAACACCGAATAACGTTATCCCAAACATGATGTGTGATAAAATGAAACTTTCGATCTACAGCAGCGTGTTAATTCGTGAACAGTGTTTGGTATTCTAGTTAAGTTGCGCCATTTTGAATTTGAGACACAGTTAACAAGCAGCTCACTCTCCGCTGGTCCTTTTGAGATTTAATAAAACCGCTCCTTCGGTGATTGCATTTTATTTAAAATTTCATTGCCATTCGCTGTCGTTTTTCCTCCTGATATAGGAAACGACCATTGATAGTTCAATATAATTGAACTGCAAAGCAAAATTTCGCAGAAGTCGCAAAACAATGATTTTGTGTCGAACTATTTGAATGATTAAAGTAGTTTTTTTTTTTTTTTTTTTTTTTGTAACATTATCGAAAACAGTGTACGCTTTAACAGAGTAAAACAGTACATTTGAAGGAAAAGGATCATTATAGTTTTCTCACACGAGTCCTCGAAATTCATTTAAAACTTGTGTGGTTTTAGTTCTAGAACGGCAATATTTTACGTTGCACGCGTTTTTAAATGAAACAAAAATACAGGTTTTATTTTACCTTTCACTATTTTGTTACGCATTGAGTTATGGGTTAACTTAATGGTTATGCAAATGCAGAACAATATTCCTCGCCCCGTTTACTGTTTTCATTAAAAATCTTCCATGTATATCTGTGATGCCCTAGCTGGCGATCACGGCAAGATGCCTTCATAGAAGACTTCAAAAGTCTTCAAAAAAGGTCTCATGTCGATGATATAGGGTAGGTGGGGGTAAAGCCCCGCACCGGATAAAAACACGCACCGACTTTTTTACTTGACCACCTCGGAGTGAGAAGTTTACCTCCAGGTGGTAAGTTTGTCCTAGTAAAATCTATTGTGTCATGAAATTTTGTCCTTACCAGGCACACCCGGCACGAGAAAAAGAGGTAAGTCTGTTTTTTTACTACTTTGATCTAACTTTTCTAGAGTATTATTTGAACATTGGAAAATGTAGGATTTGAAAAGAAGAATCAAGGATTTACTCGTCGATACCTATGCATTAAAGCTTCACCTTTGAGTAAAAATAGTTATTCTAATGCCTGTTTGAAAACAACAGTGCGCGTTTTTCAGATAATTGCAAGATGGGGAAAATCCCCGCAGACGTTTTGGGGTAAATCTCCGAATCTCCAAAAGTGTGGAGATTTTCCTCACTACGGGCTTAAAATTGTAATTTTTGAAATGTTATTGGCATTTTTGTTTAGCACGTGTTTTGTGCAGTTTATTCTACTTAAAAAATAAATTGTCGGTGGACATTTATTCATAAATATTCAATATGGATAGGATGTTTATGTGTAAAACCTTACGTCCATTTCAATTCAAATATGATTCCAATAGTATAATATAATTTCCTTTTTTTTTTATTTACGTATTATGTTTTTTTTCCTCTACTACTAATAAAAGTAAACAATTTAAACCGTGAGAAATGTCAAGCTTAATGACGCACTTAGTTAGTCACCGCCGTTCCTGCGTTTTGTATGGTAGACATTAAAAATCGATTCAAAAAGATCGGATGAAGAAAGCTCTGAAAAATGAACTAAAACCATGAGTTTCAAAGAAAAAAGATTTTCCTTCTCTTAGAGTGAAGGGAAAACCCCAAAGCTTATTCCTGCTCAATGAGATCAATCTAACTCCAGTATGCCAAAAAGGAGAAGGCCATGTAAAAGTTTTTTATTCATTTATTTATTTTGTAAAAAATATTTCAAATCCCAGCAAATTTACTGCAATACAGAGTCATTCATTGTAAATGAAGACATGATTTGAAAAATTGTCGTAACCTCACAGGACAGCATGCACAAGGCAATGACTGTTTTAGGAGACTCAACTGGGTAAGCTATTTGCTATGTAAGGACCTATAGTTGCAGCAAAACTAACCAGGCAGCGTCATAATGCTGTGATAAGGATCAAGAGAGATTTCAATATGCAACCTGGTTACGTTCGTTCCAACTATCCTGAGCTTAGCTTCAGTCAATTAACTTATTTTTCATAATGCGGCTGGCTGTCTTATTTTCCCACGTAACTGAATCTTTTTTTTTTTTTTTTTTTTGTGGAGACGAAAGCATTTTTGTAGCAGTTTTTAAAAAATCATGTTCAATTTTATAAGATACTAGCTGTACCCGACGCGCGTTGCTACATCAACAAAAAAATACATCATTATACTGATTTTCATGACAATCGGTTGAACGGGGCAGAAGTTGCTACTCTGCAGTGCCACCTGGTGGCGAGTGGCTTCAATGAGCATATTATGCACCTTCTCCGTGGAAAAATACATATATATAGCAATTTTCATAATAATCGGTCCAGGTATCAAGTGTGACTATACTCAAATTTTGTACTCACGCAGTTTGCAAGATCAATCAATCGCTAAAAATATCAAATAGAAAAAGTTTTAAATCCCTCCGTTGCATGAAAAGCCATAAAACAATAAAGAAAGAATTTATTTGTTCAAACTCAAGAAAAATGGCAACAGTTAACTTCTTATCAATGAGATCTTTCACGCGAATTAATTTCTGCAGCCGATAATTTTATTCGTATTTATCCAATGGATTGTGACTTAAATTGGAATAAAAAAGGAACTATCGATCGGATTTTTTTCGAATTGGTCTATAAACATTCCCAGTACCAAAAATAAAAAACGGTGAAAGTTTCAGCCAAATCTGCCGGGTAGTTTTTGAGTATGGATGACATACAGACAAACATTCATTTTTATATATATAGAAGATTCGAGTACAATACTGTTGAATAACAGTAAACCAATGACACTATAAGGGTTGTCAAGTGTTTTCATAAAGCAGTCATTCTTATTATTCACATTCATCTTGAATGGGGGTAAAACACTGCAATTTTGATTTTCAACTAAATTGTTAATTTTTGCATAATTACAAATCAGACAAAGTTTGAATTCGGAGGAGTTGTAGATAACAAACGGTTTTACGATCTTAATTTAAAAAAGCGGGAAAATCTATCCTTTCTTGACCATGATGTTATAAAAGCTGTAAATCGCGTGGCTTTACCCCCACCTACCCTAAGACCTTTTCGAAAAATATTCCAGAAGGTCAATTTTTTTAGGTTTAGGTTAGGTGTCAGGTTTTTCATCAGGATGGAAACCGTCTATCAATCTTTCTCGTCAAAAAATATAGAGATCAACATGAGTAAATAAAAAGAAAGTAGGGAAAAAGTATTTAAAAAAACCTTGAGATTGGCTATTTTCGCATTCAGTTGGCCCGATGATTGAAAACTGAGAATAGTGTCTGGTCAAGATAAAAAACCCAGGGGTGCAATGAAAGGAGGGGGGTTGAGTGTCATCCCCCCAGAACCTTTGGTTTTAGCGCACATTGCCAATACTGTTAAAACTGTGTATTTGAATAGGGACTTTGGTGCCGAACCCTCACCCAGAAGTTACATTTGGGTTGGCTAGTGACTGGCGCGGAGTTGAAAATCGTCTAAAACTTCTATAAACTGCGATTACTGCACAATCAAAAGTCTATAAACATTGTGAAAAAAACGAATTGAAATGAGGATGTAAATTTGAAAAATTCAAAATAATAGAATAATGATAAACCCACCATTCATTAATTACGTAAAGATGATTCTGGCAATTTTTAACCTCCCCTACCCCCATGTAAGGGTACGTAAGATTTTTCACACTCCTCTCCCTATTCTTACGTAAGATTTCATTTTGTTTTTCAGAACAATAACATGTTGTTAGATAAGGATAAGTTACACTAAAACTTCTCCAGTTTGACGTAAATCAGATTTTTTGTTTTAACAGATAAGTTATATTACGTAGGCTGTTCAATAAGTATTAAGAGAGAAATTTTACTACCGTGAAACGACTCATCGGAATGTTAGTTTTTTTGGCATGAAAAATGTCTGTTGTCTGTATTAAAAAAAGCTACCGATAATTGGCGCATACAGACTCATATTCCTGAGTATCATGTGATTGAATTGAAGTATGTTTGCGGGCGCTACAAGAAATAAGACTAATTTTATTGCCGCGAAACTACTCATCGGAACATTGATTTCAGTGGCATGAAAAATGTCTGTTGTCTGTATTAACAAAAGCTACCGATAGTTGGCGCGTACAGACTCATGCTTTAGAGTATCACGTAATTGAATTGAAGCCTTTTGGCGGCCGTCTACAAGACGCAAGCAGTTGTCAAAACAAAAGTGTCGTTGGAACAAATTTATGCAATTAAAGTTTGTTTTCGTCTGCAAAAATAAGTATCGGAGCTCTTTGATATGATGGGTGAAGGCAGGCAAAATGTGGAAGATATTGAACGTGAGGGAAAAGTGTCAACGTTCCTCACAGAGACAATAATTAACACTGCTGCTATTATCATGAAGGGGAATCACAGTATTGTTTTGCATCAGTAAGTTCTGGCTGTTTCCTTATCATAAGAAACCATTACGAGGCAAACATTTTGAAAGCAACAAATTGTGTCTAAACTCTGCGGAGGCGGCTTTGACTAAGCTCTCACAAACTTCACGTTCACAATTTTTTAAGAAGTGGACAGAACGTCGGAATAAATGCAAAAAGTTCCTTTAGAAATTATTCTTAAAAAACCCATGTAAATTATGACGATTAAAGTTGTTCTGTATTTTTTATAAATTTAGTACTTACCTTATTACTTATTGAACAGCCCTCGTATTTTTCTGCTGTCAACTAAATATTACCATTATATTATTAGATCCAGTCTTTCGAATACCATTTATCAGTAGTTATAACAAAGTTTTTAAAAAATCTTAGACATAAATAAGTTAAAGAACGTACAAGCAAATAACAATTTTAAAATAATGATCAACTAGTTTTTAATTTACTTCGAAGAATATAGATTACAAAGTTGAATTGAGATCAATTCAAATCATCTAGACGGAATATTTGTTTTATATAAGGTAGACGCACCAGTAGTGGCCACTGCTTCGGATCCCAAGCCTCCCAATGGATTTAAACTTGCATGAGGTAGAGCTCAGGCTATAGTGTAGTGAACAGTTCAAGGAGGAGTAGGTAGAGCATCATGGAAAATTGTTATTGACAGACTATTCAGCATGGTCGTCTGGATTGTCCATGTTTTTTCAGCTTTCTTCCAACGCTTCTCCATAACGAGGTATGTAAGCATTGTGTTATATTATGAATCGAACAGTGCTCCAAAATAATATTTTTAGTGCTGTAACCATGTTATGAAATGTGAAAAATCAAGTTTGGAACATTTTCAACTCGAAATACTTGTTTTCATGGCTAACTGTTTATCTGGCGACTACTAGTACCAAAAAAGTTGGGTTATTCAAAAGTGGCCACAGAGTGGTTACTACTGAATCAGGAAGGTTTTTCATGAATCAGCTCGATTTTCCTTTTAATAGGTTGTAATCTCTTGATATAATAACCTGTCTCCATTCTGATACGCTATTATTGTGCGATACAGTAGTAGCCACCCGGTGACCACTTCTAAACAACAATGTGGCTACTACTGACTCATGTACAATGGCCACTGATGGATAGAAATTGAAGTTTGGGAAAAAATTGAACAAATTGACATTCTAGCATTTTTGAAAAATGGGACGATTAAGGAAGAGTAGGGTTACAATTTGATCATTCAGTTTCAAACGTGGTAATTAATATTGTAGGCCCACAGTTCAAAAAAAAGCAGCAAAATATGCTTCACTGTGGCGACTGCTAGTGCGTTTGTCTCTTGTATGGACGGACCCGGTTTACCCATCAGGCCATCTTAGACCATGGCCTAGGGGTGCATATCAAGGAAGAAAAATATTATTTAATAACTTGTTGGTTAAAAATAAAAGCAGGACTTTGGCACGCTTGTATATATAGAGGATAAAAGTTCAACTAGAACCGATTGCAACCTGCCTGCTGAGAAGGCAAAAAAAAAAAAAAAAAAAAAAAAAAAAAAATGCAGGGGGGATGACATAATGCTAGATCTAGGTAATCCCTTTTCTAATCAAAGCAGATTATTTTTAATTTCTTAGATTTAAGCAATCATTTCTTGAAAATATAGATTTTCTTAAGGTAAAAAACTTATTAGAAGTAAGTCACACACGGTAAAATTAGTAAAAGCCATGATACATAAAATTTTCAGTTATAAAACCTGCTTATAGAACAATTTTACTCTTGGAAGTTTTTAAATCATGTCAGCAAGTATGTGTTTTGCAATTAATAATCTATTGATTCATATTTATTCGTGACTGCCAATAGTCAGGGGCACCAAAAATTCAAATTTTGGGAATGGTGAAATTATCAGTTTATCGAATAAAAAAGTACGAGCATTGTACTACTAGTAGTTTTTTAAAATATCTGTGACTAGCAATAATTTAGTAGTTACTTAAATAATGTTTCCAATAAATAACATAAATTATCAGAAAAAAATTAAATATTGATTTAAAGTTCTTAAAAAATATTTTACCTGATATTCCAGATATTTAACGCCAAAGTTTTAGGATAGGTTACAAATTTTGTAAACATTCCGAATGTGTGTAGTTTGTAACGTTTTTCGGACTTTTTAAAAAAAGTTTTACCTTTGAAAATTCCCCCGATTGTCTTTTATTGATGTTCAAAACGTCCATAATTAATTCTTTAGACCAATTTTGTTTTCTAAAATCGTCATTAATTTAACACACAGCTGAGAATTAATGATAATTTTCATGAGTCTCTTTAATCAACACGGATGACTTAAAATTTTCGCATTGAATGAGATCGGCAAACTTAGAAGACTAAAAGTCCTCAACAACACAAATTGACATATAAGGAGGATTAAAAATAATGCTAAATACTACATAACAATAAATGTCTAATTGGTAAAATCACATAGAAAAAAAAAAAAAAAAAACAGCGAGTATTAAAGAAGTGGATGCAATCGGATTTCGTAATGTATGAAACATTGGGATTGACTCGTAATAGCGTAAAAAATGACCAAGATACATATGTTTAATCTAATCTGTAGAGTTCGATAAATATGCATGTTCTTGAACGCAAAATCTATGACCAATTGTCAATTTCCTTGATTTTTGAGCATTTTTTGCCTTAAATCATGATTTTCCATGATCACTTTCGATTATAGCCGAAATTCATGACTTTCCTATTGCGCGGACATCCTGCCTTTAGTTGAAAACTTATGCTACCAATTTCCTATATCCATTGATGTGCCTTGGTAAGTTGTAAGAAACAAAATGTTCTAGAATTGCATTGAATGGTGTTCTTACCTTGTTATTTTATTATGAATGATTTTGAAATGATAGTGATTATTTAGTTTATACTTACCAAAATTTTTATTTATACTACTTATAATAAGTACATACATTTTATTTTAATTTATTTTTTTTACAATAGGGCGATTCTCGAAAAAATGTCCCGTGCTTAACGCTAATTTTTTTTTATTTTTTCTTGCAAACCAAAGCTTTCAAAAAATAATGCTGTTGAGGAATAATACATTCTTCAATATACTATCAAAGCATAACAGTTAATCCCATATTTAACTAATAGTTACTTGAATAAAATACAAAAAATAGCGTCACGCACGGGACATTTTTTCAAGAATCGCCATTAGCGTTCAAAAAATACAAATACAAATTTTCTACTAAAAATTTTTTATTGTATACTAAGTACTTATGTACCCTGAAGAAATAAATGTACAATACAAATGTGATTAATATATTGGTACTTAATGTAACTATCATATGAAATCAATTTTATTCATCACTTATTTGAATTTGAAGTAAGTAATGTAAATTCTAGGGAAAGGATGTCAGATGGCCACTACTGACTCATGCATGTGGCCACTACTGAAAATTTCAGATTTTGGAGTGGCCACTAATGGATCAAATTTGAAGTTTGGGAAGACATGGATAAATAATTGAAAAAAATTGAAATTCAGCATTTTTAGAAAAAGGGACTATTAAGGAATAGTTGGGCGCTCATTCAATTTTAAAATTGGAATTAATATTGTAGACCCACAGTTTAAAAAAGGCACAAAATAAGCTTAACTGTGGCCACTGCTAGTGCGTTTACCTTATATGATGCGATACTAATTAAAAATAAAACATGCCATTCACCGCAAGTTTAACAAGTAAACCGCAATGCGTTTAGCACCGCTGAGTGCCAACAATGCTGAGATGCACTTTGAGAGAGTGGATTTGAATTGGGTTGTCTTGAGTCCCGGCATTCCTAAATT